>NC_091213.1:26325039-26352539 GCF_040958095.1 Procambarus clarkii | reverse complement strand
TAGATAGGACCTGTCTCGTATGGGCCAATGGGCCTTCCGCAGTTACCTTTATTCTTATGTTCTTATGTGCTTCATCCCACATTTATCCCTTATGTATCCCCCATCTTTTTACCTTAATTTTTTTATCACCTGACCCAGTTCGGGTATAAATCAACCAGTTCTAAAAATTCTTTTCACTTGAGAATGAACCATGGAGGTTCGAAACGTTGTGCAAATTGTATAAATAAGTGTAATACATTCTATAATAATTCACTTTTTTCTTCACCTTGAAATTACGAAAGAGAGTTTTGGAGAACTCTTCTTTCAGCTAAGTCCTGATGCTAAGAAAATAGTTAGAGGGATAGAAGCCCTAAATCAGAACATAGTAAATACAGAATATGCGGTCGTATTCAATGAGACATGAATACGTATATATATATATATATATATATATATATATATATATATATATATATATATATATATATATATATATATATATATATATATATATATATATATATATATATATATATATATATATATATATATATACGTATTCATGTCTCATTGAATACGACCGCATATTCTGTATTTACTATGTTCTGATTTAGGGCTTCTATCCCTCTAACTATTTTCTTAGCATCAGGACTTAGCTGAAAGAAGAGTTCTCCAAAACTCTCTTTCGTAATTTCAAGGTGAAGAAAAAAGTGAAGTGACACCAGCAACAGTGCGGGCTCAGTGAATGATAGTGAACAATTTCTGTTTGGTGTATACTTTGCGGCCCCGACATACAAAGTGAATACCATGTATATATAGTGCCATAGTGAAATATACATCTCAAAGTGCCAACTCCGATACTCAGTGCCATACACACCACAAAGTGTCAACCCCAGTTTATAGTGTCATACATATAACAAAGTGCCAAACCCATATTCTCAGTGTCATACATACCCTGGTGTACATATATATGAATGTATATTGTGTGTCATGTGTATAGCCCACTCGATACTACGCCTCCCCCCCCAAACCGACCCCCATCCCCCCCCCCACACCTCACTACCTGAGCTGACCCTCGCCCCACCGGCCTCCACACCCAGCCGCGACCTCCACACCCAGCCGCGGCCTCCACACCCAGCCGCGGCCTCCACACCCAGCTGATGCCTCCACACCCAGTTGATGCCCCCATACCCAGCCGCGGCCTCCACACCCAGTTGATGCCTCCACACCCAGTTGCTGGCTCTACACCCAGTTGCTGGCTCCACACCCAGTTGCTGGCTCTACACCCAGTTGCTGGCTCCACACCCAGTTGCTGGCTCTACACCCAGTTGCTGGCTCCACACCCAGTTGCTGGCTCCACACCCAGTTGCTGGCTCCACACCCGGTTGCTGGCTCCACACCCAGTTGCTGGCTCCACACCCGGTTGCTGGCTCCACACCCGGTTGCTGGCTCCACACCCGGTTGCTGGCTCCACACCCGGTTGCTGGCTCCACACCCGGTTGCTGGCTCCACACCCAGTTGCTGGCTCCACACCCGGTTGCTGGCTCCACACCCGGTTGCTGGCTCCACACCCGGTTGCTGGCTCCACACCCGGTTGCTGGCTCCACACCCAGTTGCTGGCTCCACACCCGGTTGCTGGCTCCACACCCAGTTGCTGGCTCCACACCCAGTTGCTGGCTCCACACCCAGTTGCTGGCTCCACACCCAGTTGCCGGCTCCACACCCAGTTGCCGGCTCCACACCCAGTTGCTGGCTCCACACCCAGTTGCCGGCTCCACACCCAGTTGCCGGCTCCACACCCAGTTGCTGGCTCCACACCCAGTTGCTGGCTCCACACCCAGTTGCTGGCTCTACATCCAGTTGCTGGCTCCACACCCAGTTGCTGGCTCCACACCCAGTTGCTGGCTCCACACCCGGTTGCTTGGCCATGACCCAGTGTGTTTGCTCCCCTCTATAGAATAATGCACAGTTTAACTCTCCCAACCGAGTTGAAATGGAAGGAGTCCCAGCGGTCGGGCAGGACTCCACAAGCCTTGAGGTGCCAACAACTGCTCCTAAAAGAGGTTTTTGCCGAGTATGCAACAAAAACACCGCCATAAACTCCAACGGTGGTGTTATCCGCTTTCACACCTTCAACGATGAAAGATGCAGCGGTTCCCACCAGCTTCCGAAGGGAAGCAATGGCCAGTTGCCATTAACAGTTAGGGAAGAGACTCCCATTAACCTAATCTCATCTGAGAACCTCACCCAAGCGATCATAGCGACGTCTGCTAGAACATTACCACACATCCCAAAAGCAGCCCGCCCAAATGCAGCAGCCAAACTTTGTAATCTTCTGAAAAGGGTCAATGATGCACCGGAAAACATTCAAGCGTGGCATAATGTCCTTCTGTTTGGCAATGTATGCCTCACCGTCCCTCCAAGGAGGGACAAATCACTTGCTTCCTCGGTCCTGAGGGCGATAAATGAATACCCAAGGGGGGACAACCTAGTTCGCCTGCCTCTCCGAGCAAAACACATCCACCGCAGAAATAGTAACAACAACATACCGGAAACGTACAAAATCAGAGCACAAATCACCAAGAAAATTGAAGAGGGAAATACCGCAAGTGCTATTAGAGTCCTCACCAGTGACGAGAAAATTGCTCCTCGAAACTCAGCCACAGCACGGGCCCTGCAAAGCAAGCACCCACCCAGAGCCCCTCAAGGCGACAACATCGTTCCGCCATCAGCCGACACCATTTCAGACCCATTAACCGTTGGTGAATCTGAGGTCTACAAAGCAGCCCTTTCTTTTCCACCTGGGTCAGCAGGCGGCTTTACTGGGTTAAAACCTCAACATATCAAGCAAATGTTAAATCCTGCGGTTGGTGATGCTGCACAAGATCTTCTTATGGAACTCACAAGGTTCGTCAACGCGTGCCTGGCTGGTGATATACCTGAGGTCATCAGGCCTCTCTTTTTTGGTGCCTCCCTCTGTGCTCTCAAAAAGAAGGACGAAGGAATCAGGCCAATCGCTGTTGGCAACACTCTCCGACGCCTGATTGCCAAGGCTGCTACGAGGGTTGTCAGCCAGCAAGCGGCTGAATTGCTGAAACCAATCCAGCTAGGATTTGGATTATATATATATATATATATATATATATATATATATATATATATATATATATATATAATATAGGATTTGGAATCCCCCAAGGCTGTGAAGCGGCTGCCCATGCAGCACGAGCATACATCACAAACATTTCTGATGAAAAGGCCCTGCTCAAACTGGACTTTAAGAATGCCTTCAACATGGTAAGAAGAGATGCAGTACTTTGTGCCGTACATCGCCATTTCCGGCCCCTCTACCCGTTCATACTATCCTGATACAGTGGCGAGTCAAAACTGCTCTTTGGTGAACATGAAATCAGATCATGTGAAGGTGTTCAGCAAGGTGATCCTCTTGCTCCCCTTCTTTTCTGCTTAGTCTTAAAAGAAATCACCGAAAGCTTGTCCAGCGAGTTCAACATCTGGTTTTTGGATGATGGCACTATAGCTGGCACCGTAGACCACCTCTTGTCAGATATCAGGAAAATAAGGGAGCAAGAAGTAAGCCTGGGTCTCGTCCTGAACCCTTCCAAGTGTGAAGTAGTCTCCTCCAACCCAGACATCGTAGCTAGAATAAGGTCTGCCTTGCCTGGAGCCCATGTCATTAGGGCCAAGAACAGCACCCTCCTTGGAGCTCCCCTCGGGTCTAACGCCATTGAGGAGATCCTCGACAAGAAAATCGCAGACCTTAGGAGGATGGAAGACAGAATAGGTGACATCGATGCCCACGATGCTTTTTATCTCCTCACCAAATGCCTATCCCTTCCGAGGCTAACCTACTTTCTGAGGTGCGCCCCATCTTACAACAACCCAAAGCTTGACGAGTATGACCTCCTACTGAAGACCATGCTGAAAAAAGTTGTTAACCTCTCCCTCAACGAATGCCAGTGGAAACAAGCCACTCTTCCTGTCAGGCTCGGTGGCTTGGGTGTCCGCACCGCCACCCAAATTGCTGTCCCAGCCTTCCTGTCTTCCTCCTCAGCATCAGATGACCTGGTTAAGGAAATTCTACCTGACACCCTGAGTGATGTAGCGGGGATACAGGACCCCCACTACACGGAATGCGACACGAAATGGGGTGCCATGACAGACCCAGCACTCAGACCAGCCATGCCGAAAGCCAAGAAACAATCCAGTTGGGACAGCCCCATTGTAGACAAAGAAGCCACAGCTTTGCTGGAGGCAGCAACAACCCCCAGTGATCGTGCACGCCTCACAGCTGTGCAGGCTCCCCATGCAGGGGACTTCCTTCTAGCAGTCCCTATGTCTGCGACAGGCACACGTCTTGATCCGCAGGAGCTCCGTATTGCAGTCGCTCTCCGCCTTGCTGCCCCTATCCACACTGTTCACAGGTGTATTTGCGGCGAGGCAGATGCTGACGAATATGGATTGCATGGCCTGCACTGTGGAAAATCGGGTGGTTGGCACACTAGACACGACGAAGTCAACGACATCATTAAAAGAAGCCTTGCCTCTGCTCAGTGTCCAGCGGAGAGAGAGCCCCGCAACCTATTGAACCGTGACTCTGTTAGCTTTGCCGGCCGACCAGACGGAATCACACTGCGTCCGTGGAAGGGTGGCAGGCAGTTAGCATGGGACTATACTTGCGTATCCACCCTGGCAACGACATACATCACCCTCTCTGCTGGCACGGCAGGAGCCGCAGCGACACACAGAGAAAAACAAAAGTCAGTCAAGTACAGGCAATTAGATCAAAGGTACAACTTCGTTCCAATAGGGTCTGAGACCCTAGGCCCATGGGGTGAGAGTGCAAGAAGGTTTCTTAAGGATCTTGGTTCCAAGCTCATTGACACCACAAGAGACCCTAGAGCAGCAAGTTTTCTCTTTCAGCGCCTCAGTGTCGCGATCCAGAGGGGAAATGCCCGCTGCATCCTCGGTTCCTGCCCGGCGTCGGAGGAGTTCGAGGAAATCTACAGCCTCTAGGAAGCGAACTTTTTCTTGTGTCCTCTTAATGTTCATTTTTTGTATAAAATCAGATATGTAACTGTATAACCTTGCATAATAAAGTGTACATCATAATAAAAAAAAAAGGGGGTGGTAGGAGAAGTGAACACTCTTTCGTATTCAGAGTTAAATGTCAAGTTTTTCCCTGAGTGCTCTGTGTTCCCTTCTCTGAGGCTGTGGGTCCCTATAATTGCACCAGTGGAGGTACCCCCCTATATATATATATATATATATATATATATATATATATATATATATATATATATATATATATATATATATATATATATATATATGTGTGTGTGAGTGTGTGTGTGTGTGAGTGTGTGTGTGTGAGTGTGTGTGTGTGTGTGTGTGTGTGTGTGTGTGTGTGTGTGTGTGTGTGTGTGTGTGTGTGTGTGTGTGTGTTCACCACTATTAAGGTGAAAAGGGGGGGGCAGGGGTGGTACAGTGTAGTACACACACAGGACACACCCGGGGCTGGTACAGTGTAGTACTCACACACAGGACACACTCGGGGCTGGTACAGTGTAGTACACACATAGGACACACCCAGGGATGGTACATTGTAGTACACACATAGGCTACACCCGGGGCTGGTACAGTGTAGTACACACACAGGCTACACCCGGGGCTGGTACAGTGTAGTACACACACAGGACACACCCAAGGATGGTACAGTGTAGTACACACACAGGACACACCTGGGGCTGGTACAGTGTAGTACACACACAGGACACACCCGGGGCTGGTACAGTGTAGTACACACACAGAACACACCCGGGGCTGGTACAGTGTAGTACACACACAGGACACACCCGGGGCTGGTACAGTGTAGTACACACACAGGACACACCCGGGGCTGGTACAGTGTACCAACCGGGTGTGGCTGGTACAGTGTACCAACCGGGTGTGGCTGGTACAATTCACTTAACGAATTTCATGACGTTTATAAACCTTAGAAGAGCTTCCGGCCCTCGTAACCTACCAGTAGACCCTTAACTTGCTGTTAAGGGTCTATAATTAAAATATTTTTAACTATTTTTCATTTTCAAATTACGGCCTTTTTTGGCAGTAGCGAATTCGACCGAAAAGTGACGTAATATGTGAATGGTCCGGTTGGCCACACAGCCAGGAGCCCCTCTCACATGTATACAACATACACCGTGTGTGTCCCTCATTGACATACACCGTGTGTGTCCCTCACAGACATACACCGTGTGTGTCCCTCACAGATGTGCACCGTGCGTCTCAGACATACACCATGTGTGTCCCTCACAGATGTACACCGTGTGTGTCCCTCACTGACATACACCGTGTGTGTCCCTCACAGATGTGCACCGTGTGTCTCAGACATACACCATGTGTGTCCCTCACAGATGTACACCGTGTGTGTCCCTCACTGACATACACCGTGTGTGTCCCTCACAGATGTACACCGTGTGTGTCCCTCACTGACATACACCGTGTGTGTCCCTCACAGACATACACAGTGTGTGTCCCTCACAGATATACACCGTGTGTGTCCCTCACTGACAAACACCGTGTGTCCCTTACAGACATACACAGTGTGTGTCCCTCACAGATATACACCGTGTGTGTCCCTCACAGAGCATACACCGTGTGTGTCTCTCACAGACGTGCACCGTGTGTATCCCTCACAGACATACACAGTGAATCCCTCACAGACATACACCGTGTGTGTCCCTCACAGACATACACCGTGTGTCCCTCACGGACATACACCGTGTGTGTATGAGGGACACACACCGTGTGTGTCCCTCACAGACATACACCGTGGGTCCCTATAACCCGTGTGTGTCCCTCACGGACATACACCGTGTGTGTCCCTCACAGACATACACAGTGTGTCCGTCTCAGACATACACCATGCATGTCCCTCACAGACATACACAGTGTGTCTCTCACAGACATACACCGTGTGTTTCCCTCACAGACATACACCGTGTGTGTCCCTCACGGACATACACCGTGTGTGTCCCCTCACAGACATACACCGTGTGTCCCTCACAGACATACACCGTGTGTGTCTCTCACAGACATACACCGTGTGTGTCCCCTCACAGACATACACCGTGTGTCCCTCACAGACATACACCGTGTGTGTCTCTCAAAGACATACACCGTGTGTGTCCCTCACAGACATACACCGTGTGTGTCCCTCACAGACATACACCATGCATGTCCCTCACAGACATACACAGTGTGTCTCTCACAGACATACACCGTGTGTGTCTCTCACAGACATACACCATGTGTGTCCCTCACAGACATACACCATGTGTGTCTCTCACAGACATACACCATGTGTGTCCCTCACAGACATACACCGTGTGTGTCTCTCACAGACATACACCATGTGTGTCCGTCACAGACATACACCATGTGTGTCCCTCACAGACATACACCGTGTGTGTCTCTCATAGACATACACCGTGTGTGTCCCTCACAGACATGCACCGTGTGTGTCCCTCACAGACATACACCGTGTGTGTCCGTCACAGACATACACCGTGTGTGTCCCTCACAGACATGCACCGTGTGTGTCCCTCACAGATATACACCGTGTGTGTCCCTCACAGACATACACCGTGTGTGTCTCTCACAGACATACACCGTGTGTCCCTCACAGACATACACCGTGTGTGTCCCTCACAGACATGCACCGTGTGTCCCTCATAGACATACACAGCACACACGTGGCGTCAGAGCTAATTTTTCCTTCCCAGTTGTGTAATGTTCACAGTTTTATTTTTTGAACAAAATGGTACTTATTTGATTTTTTGCTTTGGTCGTAAACAAGGATAAAATTCCCGATAGTGCCGAACTTTTGTTCATTGTGGTCACTTTTATTTATGTGTTTATACCCATTTATATTCGGTACTCGAACACGATTAATCTATTCACAACACAACTCTGTGTCGAGACTTAGACTTTGGTGGGGTGATCAGTGAGGCATAGGAGACAGCGAGGCATAGTTGAGAGTGAGGCATAGTTGACAGTGAGGCATAGTTGAGAGTGAGGCATAGTTGAGAGTGAGGCATAGTTGAGAGTGAGGCATAGTTGAGAGTGAGGCATAGTTGAGAGTGAGGCATAGTTGAGAGTGAGGCATAGTTGAGAGTGAGGCATAGTTGAGAGTGAGGCATAGTTGACAGTGACGCATAGTTGACAGTGAGACATAGTTGACAGTGAGGCATAGTTGACTGTGAGGCATAGTTGACAGTGAGACATAGTTGACTATGAGGCATAGTTGACAGTGAGACATAGTTGACAGTGAGACATAGTTGACAGTGAGGCATAGTTGACTGTGAGGCATAGTTGACAGTGAGACATAGTTGACAGTGAGACATAGTTGACAGTGAGGCATAGTTGACAGTGAGACATAGTTGACAGTGAGGCATAGTTGACAGTGAGGCATAGTTGACAGTGAGACATAGTTGACAGTGAGGCATAGTTGACAGTGAGGCATAGTTGACAGTGAGACATAGTTGACAGTGAGACATAGTTGACAGTGAGGCATAGTTGACAGTGACGCATAGTTGACAGTGAGACATAGTTGACAGTGAGGCATAGTTGACTGTGAGGCATAGCTGACAGTGAGACATAGTTGACAGTGAGGCATAGTTGACAGTGAGGCATAGTTGACAGTGAGGCATAGTTGACTGTGAGGCATAGTTGACAGTGAGACATAGTTGACAGTGAGGCATAGTTGACAGTGAGGCATAGTTGACAGTGAGGCATAGTTGACAGTGAGGCATAGTTTAGAGTGAGGCATAGTTGACAGTGAGGCATAGTTGACAGTGAGGCATAGTTGAAAGTGAGACATAGTTGACAGTGAGACATAGTTGACAGTGACGCATAGTTGACAGTGAGACATAGTTGACAGTGAGGCATAGTTGACTGTGAGGCATAGCTGACAGTGAGACATAGTTGAGAGTGAGGCATAGTTGACTGTGAGGCATAGTTGACAGTGAGGCATAGTTGACAGTGAGGCATAGTTGAGAGTGAGGAATAGTTGAGAGTGAGGCATAGTTGACAGTGAGGCATAGTTGAAAGTGAGGCATAGTCGAGAGTGAGGCATAGTTGAGAGTGAGGCATAGTTGACAGCGAGGCATAGATGACAGGAATAGTTGTCAACGAGGCATAGTTGACAGCGAGATATAGTTGTCAGCGAGGCATAGATGACAGGTATAGTTGACAACGAGGCATAGTTGACAGCGAGGCATAGTTAACAGCGAGGCATAGATGACAGCTAAACATAGTTGACTGCTAAACATAGTTGACAGTTAAACAGTTGACAGTTAAACATAGTTGACAGCTAAACATAGCTGACAGCGAAGCACCAAATATTCGTAGCAACGTTCTGCAACAGTTTCTCCTCTATGACCTTGTACTATGTATGCACACCTAGCAACTAATTAGGTCTAGACTTGTTGCATTCAGGAAGATAATTGCCTTTTCCAATCGCGTGGAGTCCACCTGGAGCTGCCGTGAGGTAGAGACGTGTCGCCTGGCCTCTGGTGGTTTAGGGTGTTTGCCGTTTTCGTCGCCAGGTTTTGTGGGCGTCTCTGCCCCTCCCCTGCTGTTGCTGACTGGCTGCGTGTTGACATGGCGAGCTCGCCATGGGAGGCCATCTTCCTCCTATTGTACGGGTAAACTCCGTGGGTCTGGAGTTCAGCGGTCGTGCTGGGTATGCGGACATTGAAATGGTTATGTGCGACATGTTCCGTGTTCCTGTGATGACCGTCTACGGTGTTGAGCTGGTAACTGCCCACCGGGTTGTTATCAAGTTTGTGATGGAGGAGGAGTACCGTGACTTCCTCCGTCATTACGAGGGGTGTTCGTTGCCATTGCCAGGTGGTGCCGGCTCTGTGTCCATCTCAGACCGTAGTGGTGCCCTGACTTATGTCAGTGTGCATGGGGCGCCCCTGTAGATTCCCGAGGACCTCCTCCGACGTTACTTTCAGCGGTATGGGGCGGTTGTCAGTGTGCGGGTGAACACGCTCTCCTCAGGGCGGTATGCAGGTAGGCGGACGATCATTCGCACCTTGGGGATGCGCCTGCTGTCAGATATTTCATCTTCAGACCGGCTTATGGGGTACTATGTCTGGGTGTACTATGCCCGGCAACCCCGTACCTGTTTTCGGTGTGGCTTGATGGGGCATCATTCTGCTGGGTGTGTTGCGGCTCCGGTTACTCCCATCAACATGTTCCGAGAAGAGGATTTCCTGCCGATCCCTCTGGAGTAGGACTCCGGGGGTGAGGAGGTGAACGTTCCGCTAGCTGCTGAGGCTTCCCCAGCGTCGCGCGACTTTCCCCCGGTTGTCGCAGACCCTCCTCCGGATGTTGTGTAGCCGTCGGATGATACTCCTGCTCCTGTCTTTGGCCCTGCTGCTCCAGTGGGCCTTCCTGGTGCTCCCTGTAAGGCATCGCCGTCTGCTCCCTCGTCTTCGGCTGCTGAGTCTGGCCCTGCATCCTTGCCTCGGGTCCCTACTGTGCTGGGCGCTGGGGTGGCTGCGGAGCCTCCTGCTGTGTGTGGTCCGGTTCCCCCTGTGGTAGAGGCGTCGGTTTGTCCGGCTAGTGGTGCCTGTGTTTCTGGGTTCGCTTCCGGCTCTGACGATATCCGGCCGGAGCTCAAACGTTCCAGGCGTTCGTCTACTGCCTGGGCCAATGTTGGAGACTTCAGTGACTGTGGGTCTTCGGGTGTTGACGGCGTGGATCCGGATGTGTTGTTGTCTCCACGGTTGGTGGTGGCGGAGGTACATGTACCTGCTGGTGCTGATGCCTGTGTCTCGGGTGTGCCTTATGTTCCTTCCATGCCAGGGGGCTCTCCGCACTGTGGTCTGGTGGCTTCCGCTGCCAGGGATAGTGCGGATGCTGGTGCTGGGCGTGGCCTGGTAGTGACTTTACGTAAGGATGCGCACCGCCCTGGTTCCCTGCAGTCGTCTGGTGGTGTGCCCCTGGCTGCTGGTGCCCCTGTGGTGGTGCCCACTGTTCGGCCCACTCGTGTGGAGTTGCGAAGTGGGGCACTGGAGGCCGTGGTTGCCGAGTCCTTGCTGTCGGAAAAGCCGGAGGATTTTCATGATGGACGGGTTCCCGTTGTATGGAGTAGGGTGGCGGTTATTCGCCTCCGGAGTGACACCGTCTGGGTTCCCTGTTTGCGGGTGATTGTTGCCAAGGTTTCGAATGACATGGTGCCCCCGGTGGAAGGTCGGGACTCTTGGGGGAGGTGGCTGCATTGGGAGGAGTTCAATGTGCGGTTCCCCCGGGTCTTGTTCCCGGGCAAATATGTCAGCTGATTCCATGTTACTGTAGTGTTGTGTGCCCTTATGGCCTTTTGTTTGCCCTATTGTATTATGTGCCCGTGCCTCTCCCTTCTTTGTTGCGAGACAGGTTATCTTGAGATGATTTCGGGGCTTTTTAGTGTCCCCGCGGCCCGGTCCTCGACCAGGCCTCCACCCCCAGGAAGCAGCCCGTGACAGCTGACTAACTCCCAGGTACCTATTTACTGCTAGGTAACAGGGGCATTCAGGGTGAAAGAAACTTTGCCCATTTGTTTCTGCCTCGTGCGGGAATCAAACCCGCGCCACAGAATTACGAGTCCTGCGTGCTATCCATCAGGCTACGAGGCCCCAGGTGTTTTGGTGAGGGCATTTTTATTCATGTATTTGCGTTTGTGTTGTTACTTTGCATGTTTGTTCTACTTATGCATTGCTAGAATGTGTTGTTTTTGTTTTATTTTTATTTTTTGTTTTTATTTTTGTTTTTATTTTTAATTTTGTTCTTATTTTTGTTTTTATTTTTGTTTTTATTATTGTTTTTTGTTTTTAATTTTGACTTGTTGTGTGCTGTGCATTTTCTTGTTCTATTTCATGATGTCCTTTATGTTGTGTTTTGTTCTTGGTCCTTCAGGCCGGTGCTTGTTTGTTGTTGTGTAAGTTACTATGTTTCGTTTTCTTGCTTGCATGGATTGCTTGTTTATTATTATTGTATATTTTGGCCTCTCCCTTTGTTTGTTGCGAGGCGGTTGGTTTGGTGTGTGTGCTTTTATTTATGTCTTGTTTCTGTGATGTACCTTTGCACTGGTGTTTTATTATTGCTTTACATGTTGTACTTGTTTGTTATTTTTGTTTTGTTTGTTGTATATTGTGATTTTCTTGTTATGTTTTATGCTGTAACTCTTGATGTTTATTTTGTTTTAGAATGTTTTGTTTTGTACTGTTACTGTGATTGCTTGTGTTGACATTGTTTTCTATTTTGTATGCTGTGTTTCTTATGCATTTATCATGTTTGTAATTTGTTGTACTGTGCTGTCGGTCCTTCTGGCTGGGGGTTTATTGTTTTGTTTTGTTTTGTTATGTTTTTGTTACGAACCCGGATCCAGCGTCCGAGCAAGGAGCAGTAACAACTACGCCATCTGTGGGTCAGCTCCTGAAACCCCCGCCAAACGGACGACGACACCTAGTGAGGACAGCGTGTACTGGCCTCGAGGGCCAGTTTCCAGTCTGGTTCAGCGCTCAACACCGCCGCTCCTGACCTCTGGTGAGGTGGTGCTTCGACGACAGCGCCATCTATGGACTGGATACATCAGGTGTTAGTATCTGAGCCTGTAAGTGTGGTGTTTTAGTGTCCCTGTTATTGATGACGTGTCTGCTTACAGAGCCGACCTGGGACCACTGTGTTGAAGGTGGAGTCAGTCTACCCGAGGCAGCCAGTCTCCATACTGTGAAGTTTGCTGCAGCTGATGTGACGTCGTCCCCCCCGGAAGAACACTGTGGTGTGTTAAGCCTGCCAGTGGAGTGGCAGTGAAAGGATTTACCCGGGACCGACGGTTGGAGACGATAATCCACTGGGGTATTGAGGACAGGAGGGTGATTGGTGATATCACACGAGACTCCTGTCTAGGGCGTACCCCTTTTATCGTTCGTGGAGTGGCCGTACCAGCCTTGGTGGCTCAGTACCTGCCAGCAGACCTGCTGGACGTGTGGTTGACGGCCTCCACGACGGTGCCCCCAGTGGACCTGTGTTGTGGCTGACCTGTGGCCAGGGTAGGCTCGGCGTTCTCAGAAGACACGTCTTGAGGCCACGAAGAAAGCACCGCGGACTCAGCACCTAGCTTCTTGATCAAGAGTCTTCAGCAGAAGACTAGTTTGTGCATGATCCCCTTTGTAAAGTGTTAATACCCCTCCCCCTTGTGTACTCTTTTATTCTATATATTTAAACGGTGATGGTGAACATTATATTATATTAAGTTCTTAACTTTCTTTCCCTACTCCCTTTTAAGTTACTTGCGTCACGGATGTCATCCCTTGATAGCCACTACTGGCTTGGGAACGGATACATATATCTGACTCTAACAACATCAGAGTGAGAACCCCGTTGCGTCCCGAGAGGGCCGTAACAGTTTTCATGTTCTTGTCTTGTTTTTATTGTATTTAAATTGCATACTTGCATGTAAAAAAAAAAATGTTAGGTTTATATTTTCATTACCAATCGTAAAAATGTCTTTCGTGTAATGAATGTTTTAGTGCAGCGGTCGCGAACCGGTGGTTCGTGAGACAATGTTATTTGTACATTACATTTAACTGAGCATTTTCATTAACTGTTATATTTTATGGCATCAAATATTATGTCTTTAATAACTATCATTTTTCGTTTGGAGGACAGCGGGGTTACAACTGTGAATTTGGTGATCTGTGAACTCCGCAAGGTGGGCGACCGCTGCTCTAGTGTCCTGCATTTGTCAGTAAGTTGATGCATGATATCATTCAGCCTGTCCTTATAAGCGAAGTCCAAAAGTAATTCCATGTACCGCCAAACCCCAGCTGTTTATGAATGAAAAACGGTTTACACACGACTCACAACTGATTTCGTTCAAACACTTCCGGAACAAGTGCTTCACTGACGAAATTTGTTCGATTCACAACGCTGTAAATGCTTCACCCACATACTACAGATACAAATAATCGCCAATAGAACCTAAACACCTAACCTAATTTATGCCTATATATGCACAATATGCTAATATATTATAATATTAATTTATATTTGAGAAAATTCCTGTTTTGAGTGAACAGCATGTAAAAAATTATGAATGCGTCCAGTCACTCTCCAGTCAGGACGGGTTGCTGTAAATGCTTCACCTGCTCACTACAAATACAAATAATCGCCAACAGAACCTAACCAGTACCTAAATATGTACAATATGGCAATATAAAATATCATTAATTTATATTTGAAAAGATTCCTGTTTTGAATAAATAACGTGTTAAAATTTATGAATGCGTCTTTGGGGTCGACCGCTGGATGGAATGGACTTGGTCTGGACTCTTAGGCTTCCTAAGAGTCTTTATAACTACCATTTAAGACTAAATCAGTCCATCCAAGAAACATGACAGTACTTATAATAACTATTCAGTCAAACGTATTAAAATGGACAGTTGGACCCCCTCCCTCTAAAACTTAATGTTCTGTACTATTAGATAATCGCAAATGTCATTCTGACGACATGTAACGGTAACAAGTGAACCTAACTAGACATAATATATGTCTTATGTCTATATGATAACGTATGTGCGCTATGCTGGCATTACCGCAGTTTTCGTCTTCATTTTCTCGTTCCCTCAAGAAATTAATAGTACGTAACGTGAATTTTGTTGGCAACAACAGTTCATTTTTGTACATTCAACGAACTAATAATTACAAATCTTCGATTCATTAATTTCTTATAGTTATATAGTGAACTCCATTCACTATATAACTTCCATTTATACTTTTATAAGTATTAACATTTTTGAGGAGGGTTGGAATACCTTGGTCCTGGCGCTAACTGGTGGCGGGCTGAGTCATCCACTTTTCCTTCACCTGTACCTGACCGTTGTTCTCACTATATGAATCGTTATATCTTATTATCATGCCCTCAGCTACTGAGGCCAATGTGCGATTTTTTTCTTCGCCTACCTTCCTTATGAGGTGGACTACATGTTTAAAGGCTGCTCATGGCAGATAAGGGCAGATAATCATGAGTTCAATAGGAAAAGGAAAAGCGGAAGCAAACCGCCAGGCTTCCACCACTAGAGTGAAACCCTGTCCACATAGGCCGCTGGTTCTTCCTAGTTAAACAGGACGTTAAAACTAATAAAGAGTAACCGACGGGTTCTCACGATCAAATATTTATATTTGATGTGGTGCTATGAATTGGATTTCGAATTCCCATGAACAGCCATCATATCAAAAGATCACATCAACATTCAATCGTATAAAGCAGAACATGGGTGAAAAAGAATGGCTGAAGGGTTGACATCAAAGACCGTTTTCTTTAAAATAAACAATTTATTAATAACAAGAGACTAAACTACTACAACATCGAGTTCACGTTACGTTAATGTCCATCCAGTGGCACGATACCAAACAGCTAAATAGCAACCCTTGCTGTGCGGCTGCACACTGAACTAACCTGATCACAGGTGTGCCCACTGACGACGCAATATTGCAAATCCAAAAAAAATCAGACTAAGTTACACCACAGAGAGTGATTCGTTACGTTATTGTATATCAAGTGGCAATTGCAACACAGCTATTCAACAGCCCCTCGCACTGTGGGCTGATTACATGAACTAACTGAACAATGATGGATGCCCACTGATGACACAAGCTTGCAATCAATATTGTCACGGCGTCACGGTGAACAGTGTCACGTGGAGGTGGGCCGGGGCTCTACTAACACTCAGCTGCTAGGGCGAATACTCAGCCCCTCCGACTCCCGGGATTCACCGGAGTCCATTGGTCACACAGAAGAGGACCAACAGTGCTCACCTTCGCAGGTCTTTGCTTCCACCACAAAGGGGGTGCCACTGATTCACCCTGGAAGCCCTTCAGTCAAACACGGGAAAACTGCTGTTAACAGTTCCGGCCTAGACCCGTGGAGGAGTGAAGGAAGACTCAGGCTTACCTTATAACCATAACCTCCCTGAGTCTTGCCTGCCAGATAAAAAGGTTGCAGGAACTCCTTTCCCGCCTGTCTTCTCTATCTTCTCCTTAACAAGGTCGCCAGCTGGGTTATTATATCTGCACCCCAGCAATGCAGTTCAGTGGGTGTATCATATATTGTTTGTAGCCAGAATATTGCTACTTCCATAGATCTGCTACTAGACTGTCGGCCCAGGGTACTCTCCCAGGAAGGTCTGTGTGGCCTTACCTCTCTCTAGCCACCACGTTACTAGTTGCCGCCATTCAGGCACTGATACTGATCGGATGGCTAAGGGTACACTTTTATATAGGTCCGTGCTGTCTTTACCACTCTCCAGGCAATAAGAACTTCTATAGAGAACGTAGTGTTCCCTAGGTGGTACTATGATAACCTTCGTGTATGCTCATAGAGAAATATTGTAATGGAGGCACACTTAAACACAGTGATAAAATGTGTGAATTTACTGACGCAAATTACATGAACACAGATACAATCACAAGTAATACATGAATATGAAAATAAGGATAATAAGTCTGGAGATCGTCAGCCTCTTCTTCCACGACCTCCAACAGTCCTTCAACTGGGCAGAAAGACAGGAGTCCCACACTCTCTCACAGGAGGGCCTCTTCACCACATCGGCGCCTCCTCTACACTATCCTGCCATCCATACACACTGTCCCCTCTGACAGTCCTGGACACAAGCTGCCTTGCAGCCTATTCTACTACTAAAGTATTAATGTCCTATTGCCACATACATAAGTAAATATTGTGGCCTAACTAGCCTACTCACACAAGGGGTAATGGGAGGGAAAATGATCTACCTTACATTCCTGGCTCACGACGCCTGTCCCTCGATGGTGTGAGGTTCCCTCGCTTCCTGAGTCGATCCTTGACGATCCAGGAACGTTCCACAGGTCCTCAGGTGTCGTGGAGCCTTCGCGTCGTCGCCGTTCCAATCCCTGAGATTCAGCTACCCCAATCCTGGTTCATCGATGGGCGCTGAGCTAATCACTATTTTCCCACACTCGCCCCTTCCACAAGGCATTGCTCCTTGTCCTAGGCACGGTGTCGTCCTTCCAAAACCCTCAGTGGATGTGACCCGGTCACAGATAGGCTGGCCTGCCACACCTTTCCAGGCCCTCAACGTCCAGCGTCGTCGCCGAATATTTTCCAAGTTTGGCACTCTTTTGCTCAATAAACTTGGTTCCTTTTTGCTTCCCAGAAGCACGGGGTCTCCAATACATCAGATGGGCTGCGATAGCCAGCACTAATCCACTAAGAAAGGTTTGTAGAGCCTCTAATCCTTGAGAGCTGACCGAGGTGCGTCCTCTCGCTTCCAAGGTCAGGTCAACTCTCACGTTGGCGCCCACCGGGGCACTCGGTGACGTCACGGCGGGCCCTGCTGATTGGTCGCCCGTGACCTAAGTCGGCCAATCCGCGATCGGCTAGTGTCCCTTCCAAAACGTCATATCTGCAGTAGGGGATACTCTTTCATTTTATATCAGGGCCCCAATTTCCCCTTACTTACAACTTATAATGTAACGTTCTCCATTAACTGGCAGCCGGTCTGGTTGCCACATATATCAATAGACTCCCTGAACCTCAGAGAATCAGTAGGGAGAGCTGATATGACTCTTAAGGCAGGCAAACGAAAGAGATAGGAGAGGACACCGTAACAACAGATACTATAATAACAATCTTATGGGTCCTCCAACCTTACAGGAGAGACCCACGTAACTAGGTGGGTAGTTCAACAGTGACTCCCCCCCTATCACAACCTAATGTGAACACTCTTTGCAACTCCCTGCAAGAAGCTGCACTGTAAACAGTAAACAAAGCAAGGCAAGGTAGGATTCTGAGACACAGCTCCAGTAATCCCTAAGTTACCTCACTCTCGTCACCAGACGATAGCCAAAAGAAATTGCCTTAATCAATTACAAAATTGATTATGTGATTAATTACGTTAATTGACTGATCACAGTAGTCAGCAACAAAGTACTACGTTAATCACAAACACTTGTTTCTCTTAGACAACAACATGATGGTATTCTACATTAATCATTAACACTTGTCTCTCTTAACACAAGTCATCTTGTTAACAATAACTCAAAGCCTCTTACATTACATCACACTAGACTCCTTGCAAGTATTCAGCGAGTAATTCCTAATTAAGGTCAAACGAACCACTAATTAAATCCTCTAAGCCAAACCACTAACTTGGTAGCTTCTCAACTGTCTATGTCAAAATTTACTTTAATGAGTATTAATTACACTAATTAACCCTGAGCAATTAATTAAATGTCACCAGGACCGATAATTAATCATACATAAATATGTCTCACTCCGCACTGCCGAAGCAGGTCTCATCAAACACTGAATTCACGGGCGAGGAGTTAATTACTCCGCTAATTAACAAGAGTGCATCTTAATCCACTGCTGCCAGACAAGATATGATTAATATAAAGAGTTATGCTAGCTCCATGACCTCGCTTTACCGAGTCATCTGAGTCAACAAGACCCCAGACATTAATTACTCCACTAATTAACATGAGCCACTAATTGCTATACCCCAAAAAGGTAATTAGTCTCAAGCAAATTACGTTAACACAAATACTGAAAGACTCTGACAATTCCTCTCCCACTATGTGAATTCATGATGAGAATGCTAATTACATAATTAGCTAGAGTGGTCAATTAGTTGTCACCCGGACAATTAATTGCACCGGAAACATATCTCAACAAGCTCAACACTGTTCTTCTTCAACAGCTCTCTCACTCATCAAGAAATGTGCAACCCCTTATTAAGTTAATTCCCATTAATTAACTCACTGAATCCTTAAGTCCTTAACATAACTTAAAGAATACAAAGTAACTCCAGGTTACATAGGTCACACTTACAGTGGCATAACAACATAAATGCACAGCCAACATACGGTTGCAGCTTCTGCAACACGGTAATTACTGTACCCACACAGTAATGACACACAGTTAGGCAACAACTAAAGTATACCTACATTACTGCCCCTCTAAACTTGCAACAGTTGCAAGGGACTACTGTGAGCAATCACTACTACTTCAGCAAGACAATTTGCGTTAATATAAAACACAGTCTCTATGCGAACAGCTGGCACTAATTCTCTTAATTAGGCAATTAACTAATCAATTGCTTGCTCTCATTAAGTACTGTGAACTCCCCTGAATAATCAAAGGGACCCCTTAAATCCTCAACACAGCTCCTAGGGGCAGTAATATTACATATACCAACAACAACACTGCCCAAACCTACAACATGATGATGCCATCAGCATACCCCACATGTTAATGACATCATTAGGCAATCAGTCAGCAATCACATCTACTGACTCACCACACAACACAGTACATACATATACATGCAAATGAAACACATGGAAATGACATTCACATAATCAATGAAAATTATATCACCAGATAAATTATACATAATTGTACTGACCTCAGGGTATCCACTGACAACCCTGCAACACTGGCCTGCCTACCTCTGCAATGATATAATTAACATGAGGCAACATGGCATTAATCTAGACTGACCGATTATATAGAATCGACATATATATATAAATCATATAAATGTTTTATGTCAGAAAGACAGAAATAAAATATTTCAAATCCTTTACCACAAAAATATCTGAAGTTTATGCAAAAATATTTATACAGTATTTCTGAACGGTACCTGGGTCTCCCCTCCAGGCACTGAACACTGCTAATGCTTCAGTAAATGTTGTAATCAGCAGACACTCGCTAATAATGTTTAAAGTTTCATATCATCAGGACGACAGAACTCATTTAACAACGCAATAAGATGAAACGTTAATGCTTAATAAACTTTCTGAAAGAGAGACATGAACGTAATTGTGTTCCCAATTCAAATATAGGTTATGTGTTAGCAAAGATATGTAAGATTGCCTAATGGACACATGATGGCTATCATATGCGTTCGGTCAGTCTTCCGGCTTGAGCCAGCATGTGATTGGCTAAACGACAAGAGGAACAATGGCATATTCTCAGTGAATGTTCACACATAAAGCACCACTTACATCTATCAAGACGTAGGTGAACCAAAACAAAATGTCTAACCCTATGTCGTTTTTATGACGGCTACAGTCGGTATTTGCTCATGATGCCAAAACGTTCCGATGACGACTGTAGTCGTCGTTTTCCACGTCATGCCTGCTTGAAATCGCTAATTTGTTATTTTATTTTGCTTTTAACGCAATTTTGAAAATACCTTAAAGGGAGGCAGGTAGAGGGAGGCAGGTAGAGGGAGGCAGGTAGAGGGAGGCAGGTAGAGGGAAGCAGGTAGAGGGAGGCAGGTAGAGGGAGGCAGATAGAGGGAGGCAGGTAGAGGGAAGCAGGTAGAGGGAAGCAGGTAGACAAAGCCAGATAAAGGGAGGCAGGTAGAGGGAAGCAGGTAGAGGGAAGCAGGTAGAGGGAAGCAGGTAGAGGGAGGCAGGTAGAGGGAGGCAGATAGAGGGAGGCATGTAGAGGGAAGCAGGTAGAGGGAGGCAGGTAGAGGGAGGCAGATAGAGGGAGGCAGGTAGAGGGAGGCAGATAGAGGGAGGCAGATAGAGGGAGGCAGGTAGAGGGAAGCAGGTAGAGGGAGGCAGGTAGAGGGAGGCAGGTGAGGGAGGCAGATAGAGGGAGGCAGGTAGAGGGAGGCAGATAGAGGGAGGCAGGTAGAGGGAGGCAGATAGAGGGAGGCAGGTAGAGGGAGGCAGATAGAGGGAGGCAGGTAGAGGGAGGCAGGTAGAGGGAGGCAGGTGATGGAGGCAGGTTGAGGGAGGCAGGTAGAGGGAGGCAGGTGAGGGAGGCAGGTGAGGGAGGCAGGTTGAGGGAGGCAGGTGAGGGAGGCAGGTAGAGGGAAGCAGGTAGAGGGAGGCAGGTAGAGGGAGGCAGGTAGAGGGAGGCAGGTGAGGGAAGCAGGTAGAGGGAGGCAGGTGAGGGAGGCAGGTGAGGGAGGCAGGTAGAGGGAGGCAGGTAGAGGGAAGCAGGTAGAGGGAGGCAGGTAGAGGGAGGCAGGTTGAGGAGGCAGGTAGAGGGAGGCAGGTTGAGGGAGGCCTTCAGACAGAACACAACAGGAGTGATATATTTGGGCCATCATAACCCATTACTAGGAAACGACGGCATTAGTGATATCGTCGGAGTGGGGTGAGGTGGGGGTGAGAGAAGGGTGAGGTGGGGGGGGGGGGGTGAGAGAAGGATGAGAGAGGGGTGAGGTGGGGGGAGGGGTGAGAGAGGTGAGGTGGGGGGGGGGGGGGTTTGAGAAGGGTGAGAGTCCCAGCAAACACAAATCATCTAGAAAACGTTTGTCTATCTCTTCCCATAGGTGTGGGAATGATTTGCATTGAGAATGGTGCAGGAGAGCCTTTGAGAAACTTTAATCAAAAAATCCAAACACAAAGGTTTTATAATAAATATTTTTTCTACAACTATTTTGTTCCTAATGTATTACAAATAGTTTTTACATGTTTAAATATAAAATTTATGGTGTTTTTTTTTTTGTAAAATTCATTAATAAATTGTGAATGATATTTATTGGCTCAGTGAAACGTTCAAAATCCATTTAGTTATAATGTGATCAGAAAAAAGTAGTTTTCCAAATTTTCTAAAAATCGCTCTTTTTAACACAATTTGACTCCTTATGCTTTCCACTAAACACTAATATCATGTTTAAATATATAATTTATGCATTATTCCCTAAGATAATTTATATAAATTATAAAAGTTGCTGGAAAGTGGTGTGAAAGAATCTGAAAACGTTTTGTTGTCTTATATTGGCGTGTTCTTATTAACTAGAGTGAGTAAGAGTGAGCGAGAGTGGGTAAGAGTGACTGAAGGTGAGTGAGAGTGTGTAAATGTGAGTAAGAGTGTGTGAGAGTGAGTAAAAGTAAGAGTGAGAGAGAGTAAGAGTGACAGAGTGAGTAAGAGTGATTGAGAGTAAGGGTGACAGAGTGAGAGTAAAAGTGATTGAGAGTAAGGGTGAGTATGAGAGTAAGAGTGATTGAGAGTTAGAGTGAGAGTAAGAGTGATTGAGAATGAGAGTAAGAGTGATTGAGAGTTAGTGAGAGTAAGAGTGATTGAGAGTAAGAGTGATTGAGAGTAAGAGTGATTGAGAGTAAGAGTGATTGAGAGTAAGAGTGATTGGGAGTAAGAGTGATTGGGAGTAAGAGTGATTGGGAGTAGGAGTAAGAGTGAGAGTAGGAGTAAGAGTGAGAGTAGGAGTAAGAATGAGAATATGAGTGATTGAGAGTAAGAATGAGAGTAAGAGTGATTGTGAGTAAGAGTGATTGAGAGTAAGAGTGATTGGGAGTAAGAGTGATTGGGAGTAAGAGTAAGAGTGAGAGTAAGAATGAGAGTAAGAGTGATTGAGAGTAGGAGTGATTGGGAGTAGGAGTGATCGGGAGTAAGAGTGATTGAGAGTAAGAGTGATTGAGAGTAGGAGTGATTGGGAGTAAGAGTGATTGGGAGTAGGAGTAAGAGTGAGAGTAGGAGTAAGAGTGAGAGTAGGAGTAAGAATGAGAATATGAGTGATTGAGAGTAAGAATGAGAGTAAGAGTGATTGAGAGTAAGAGTGATTGGGAGTAAGAGTGATTGGGAGTAAGAGTGATTGGGAGTAGGAGTAAGAGTGAGAGTAGGAGTAAGAGTGAGAGTAGGAGTAAGAATGAGAATATGAGTGATTGAGAGTAAGAGTGATTGAGAGTAAGAGTATGAGAGTAAGAGTGAGTATGAATGGGGTAAGGGTGACTGAGAGTGAGTAAGAGTGACAGAGAGTAGGAGTGATTGAGAGTAAGAGTGACTGAGAGTAAGAGTGATTGAGAGTAAGAGTGATTGAGAGTAAGAGTGATTGGGAGTAAGAGTGATTGGGAGTAAGAGTGATTGGGAGTAGGAGTAAGAGTGAGAGTAGGAGTAAGAGTGAGAGTAGGAGTAAGAATGAGAATATGAGTGATTGAGAGTAAGAATGAGAGTAAGAGTGATTGAGAGTAAGAGTGATTGGGAGTAAGAGTGATTGGGAGTAAGAGTAAGAGTGAGAGTAAGAATGAGAGTAAGAGTGATTGAGAGTAGGAGTGATTGGGAGTAGGAGTGATTGGGAGTAAGAGTGATTGAGAGTAAGAGTGATTGAGAGTAAGAGTATGAGAGTAAGAGTGAGTATGAATGGGTAAGGGTGACTGAGAGTGAGTAAGAGTGACAGAAAGTAAGAGTGACAGAGAGTAAGAGTGACAGAGAGTAAGAGTGACAGAGTAAGAGTGGCAGAGAGTAAGAGTGGCAGAGAGTAAGAGTGACCATGAGTAAGAGTGACAGAGAGTAAGAGTGACAGAGTAAGAGTGACAGAGTAAGAGTGACAGGGAGTAAGAGTGAGTATGAGAGTAAGAGTGACAGACAGTAAGAGTGAGTATGAGAGTAAGAGTGATTGAGAGTTAGTGAGAGTAAAAGTGACTGAGAGTAAGAGTGAGAGTAAGAGTGATTGAGAGTAAGAGTGATTGAGAGTAAGAGTGATTGAGAGTAAGAGTGATTGGGAGTAAAAGTGAATGGGAGTAAGAGTGATTGGGAGTAAGAGTGATTGGGAGTAGGAGTAAGAGTGAGAGTAGGAGTAAGAGTGAGAGTAGGAGTAAGAATGAGAATATGAGTGATTGAGAGTAAGAGTGAGTAGGAGTAAGAATGAGAGTAAGAGTGATTGAGAGTAAGAGTGATTGGGAGTAAGAGTGATTGGGAGTAAGAGTAAGAGTGAGAGTAAGAGTAAGAATGAGAATAAGAGTGATTGAAAGTAAGAGTGATTGGGAGTAAGAGTAAGAGTGAGTAAGAGTAAGAATGAGAGTAAGAGTGATTCAGAGTAGGAGTGATTGGGAGTAGGAGTGATTGGGAGTAAGAGTGATTGAGAGTAAGAGTGATTGAGAGTAGGAGTATGAGAGTAAGAGTGAGTATGAATGGGTAAGGGTGACTGAGAGTGAGTAAGAGTGACAGAGAGTAAGAGTGACAGAGAGTAAGAGTGACAGAGAGTAAGAGTGACAGAGTAAGAGTGGCAGAGTAAGAGTGACAGAGTAAGAGTTACAGAGAGTAAGAGTGACAGAGAGTAAGAGTGACAGAGAGTAAGAGTGAGTATGAGAGTAAGAGTGACAGAGAGTAAGAGTGAGTATGAGAGTAAGAGTGAGTATGAGAGTGAGTAAGGATGACTGAGAGTAAGAGTGAGTAATAGTACGTAAGAGTGATTGAGAGTAAGAGTGACTAATAGTGCGTAAGAGTGATTGAGAGTGAGAGTGATTATGAGAGAGTTAAGAGTGTGAGGTGTGAGAGGGTAACTGGCCAGGGAAGCAGGATGTGTGGTCACAGATAGGCCTAGGCCTAGGCCTCGTGATCTCTAATGTTGGTTTTTATATATATGTTGGATTTTTTGTCCTGTTTCAAATTATAATTATTTAGCAGGAATGTAATAAGATATTGCACAGTATTAATGTGACAATAATATATGCATTTTTTCCTTGATAATCAAACTTGTTGTTCAAAGATAATATACAATCTTTGAAGGAAACATTTTGAGAGGGCGGGCTGGAAACACTGGGCTGGTGGTGAGAGAGACATGGTTAGTTGTGCTCAGACCTTCAGTGGTGAAGGGTGTGTCCCAGGTGGCCGCCACCCGCCGCCACTACCCACCAACACCAGCCGCCACCCACCACCGCCACCCGCCACCACCCACCACCAGCCGCCACCACTCACCACCGCCACCACCAGCCGCCACCACCCACCACCAGCCACCATCAGCTGCCACCGCCACCAGCCGCCACCGCCCGCCACCAGCTGCCACCACCACCAGCCGCCACCACCGCCCGCCACCCGCCGCCACTACCCACCAACACCAGCCGCCACCCACCACCGCCACCACCCACCACCAGCCGCCACCACCCACCACCGCCACCACCAGCCGCCACCACCCACCACCAGCCACCATCAGCTGCCACCGCCACCAGCCGCCACCGCCCGCCACCAGCTGCCACCACCACCAGCCGCCACCACCGCCCACCACCCGCCGCCACTACCCACCAACACCAGCCGCCACCCACCACCGCCACCCGCCACCACCCACCACCAGCCGCCACCACCCACCACCGCCACCACCAGCCGCCACCACCCACCACCAGCCACCATCAGCTGCCACCGCCACCAGCCGCCACCGCCCGCCACCAGCTGCCACCACCACCAGCCGCCACCACCGCCCACCACCAGCCGCCACCGCCCGCCACCAGCTGCCACCACCACCAACCGCCACCACTGCCCGCCATCAGCCGCCACCGCCCGTTGCCACAGTCGCCACCAGCCGCCACAACCCACTACCACCACAGCCACCGCCGCCCGCCACCACCCACCACCACCAGCCGCCACCACAGCCGCCGCCACCACCACCCATCACCGCCGCCACCACCAATCACCGCCGCCACCACCCATCACCACCGCCACCACCCACCACAGCCGCCACCACCACCCATCACCGCCGCCACCACCACCCACCACCACCCACCACCACCCACCACCGCCGCCACCACCAGCCGCCACAAGCCGCCACCGCCCGCCACCAGCCGCCATCACCGCCACCACCACCACCAGCCGCCATCACCGCCACCACCAGCCACCATCAGCTGCCACCGCCACCAGCCGCCACCAGCTGCCACCACCACCAGCCGCCACCACCGCCCGCCACCAGCCGCCACCGCCCGCTACCAGCTGCCACCACCACCAGCCGCCACCACCGCCCGCCATCAGCCGCCACCGCCCGTTGCCACAGTCGCCACCGCCACCCGCCACCACCAGCCGCCATCACCGCCACCACCAGCCGCCATCACCGCCACCACGAGCCGCCATCAGCTGCCACCCAGCAAACAATTTTAGGTTGCCACAACATATCTGGAAAGTATTTGAAAGTATTGGAAACGTTTGTTTTATCGTATCAGATACGATATTGTGTGTGGAATTAAATAGGTTTCCAAAACTTATAACCAAGACATATGTATCTAACACTAATTTGAGATGTTGTGGCAACTTACACTCCTAACATGAGTCATTCATAATCCATTCATACACCAATATGAATCTCTTGTGAAAGGTTTGAGCCTTATCTGAACCCTTTTCACATCTTTGTGTTTAAAGTTAAATTTCTTGAAATTAAATTATTTTATATTATATTATATTATTTTTATTATATTTTATTTTATAATTTATTATAATTTTTCTTATATTTTTTTATATTATATTAGTGTTTTCAATTTAAATATTAAAACCAATTTAAGGGTAAAAAAATCAAATAATTTATATTTCTTTTATTATTTACTAACAAATCAGCAAAAATACAAAAACATATGACCTATATAATTATATATATAATATATATATAAATAATTTATATAATATATATATATATATATATATATTAGTGTAATACATAAGAATGTAGTGTAATAGTATATATATTATATATTATATATATATATATATATATATATATTTATATATAAATAATATATTTATATATAAATAATATATTTATATATAAATAATATATTTATATATAAATAATATATATATATAAATAATATATATATATATAAATAATATATATATAAATAATATATATATATAAATAATATATATATGATAACCATCTTTGTAACCTATATGTAACTCCCTCTTTGTAACAAAGTTCAAATAAAGCAAATATATGTGTACATACAAAAGAATGGGGGTGGTAGAAGATAATATTAGTGTTTAGTGAGTGACCACAAGGTCTCCTCTGAATACTTTTTATTTTCTTCTATATAATATATATATATATATATATAAATATATATATATATATATATATATATATAAATATATATATATATATATATATATATATATATATATATATATATAAATATATATATATATATAAATATATATATATATATATATAAATATATATATATATATGCAAACAAGCCTGAATGGTCCCCAGGACTATATACAACTGAAAACTCACACCCCAGAAGTGACTCGAACCCATACTCCCACAACTGGTATGTACAGGGACGCCTTAATCCGCTTGACCATCACGACCGGACATAAGGAAGTGATAGCCGAGGCTATATGAACCACTTCCCCGCCGGCACTCGGATGGTAATCTTGGGCATAGCATTTTATCAAATCACCTCATTCTTTGGGGCACACGTGAGGAACACAAATGCAAACAAGCCTGAATGGTCCCCAGGACTATATACAACTGAAAACTCACACCCCAGAAGTGACTCGAACCCATACTCCCACAACTGGTATGTACAGGGACGCCTTAATCCGCTTGACCATCACGACCGGACATAAGGAAGTGATAGCCGAGGCTATATGAACCACTTCCCCGCCGGCACTCGGATGGTAATCTTGGGCATAGCATTTTTTCAAATCACCTCATTCTTTG
>NC_091213.1:26300039-26320039 GCF_040958095.1 Procambarus clarkii | reverse complement strand
TTTGCAAAATTATTACGAGATCTATTATACTAATAACGGTAAATAAATAATAAATAGTAAATAAATCAAAATCAGTTACATTATTTTATCTTATTCATAGCATAAATGTTCTCGAAGATTACTAAAAAGAAATTGAATTAGACTACAGCAAATTGGCAAACTTTACCTTGTATCTGTTTCCACCGAGTTTGTTTGGGGCGTTCTTCAACATATCAGCAATACTTGTCTCAACATCTCTTTCAGTTGCATTAGTGTGGGTGTTGATACAGGCTTCTGGAAATTTATAAGAATTAATTAATATATATAATTATAATTCACTTTGCTATTCCCCATTCCACAGTCCTCTCGTCCTTCCCACTTCCCTGTCCCCACATCATCCCCACTATTCCCACTTCCCTGTCCCATCGTCCTCCTTACCATTTTCCCCTCCCCTGTCCTTCTTCCTCCCCCACCATCTCCCATTCACCTGTCCCTTTGTCCTCCCCAGCATTCCCCTGTCCCCACCATCCCCAACTCCCCAGTCCCCTCGTCCTCCCCACCATTACCCTCTCCTCTGTCCCCTCGTCTTCCCCACCATACCCCCCTCTCGTCCTCCCCACCATTCCAAACTACCTCATCCGATGCATTCTATAATGGTCTGATGCTTCCATCAGAAAATTGGGAACATCAAATGATCTGATATTCCCATCACTGAAAAATAAGAACAGCTAAAAAAATGAAATGAAAAAAATAAAAAAATAAACTATACTCATGAAATGAACAGTATGGTAAACAACACAGCTCAATTTCAATGCAATGTCACACAAAATTATTAAATCGAAATGAAAATAAATTGAAATCTATGAAAATTCAAATTATCAATACAATCGGAAATATTGAAATAATATCGCAACATAATATAGTGTGGGTTGCTCTTACGTGCAACAGACGGTGCTGTTTTTCAAAAAAGGCATGGTTTTACCTGTCACAAGTGTGGCATCTATACTTATACTCACGAAATGAACGGTATGGTAAACAACATAGCTCAATTGCAATGCAATGTCACAATAACATTTAATAACAATAATAACAATAACATTTAAATATACTTTAAGATATAATCTAGAAGAAAATAAGAACATTGAAACGGTTCATGAACTCGATTTCAATAAAGGACACTATGGGGAACTTTGAAAAACAGTTAATGAGTATAATTAGACAGACTTGTTGCTAGGCAGAGGAGTAAATAATGAGATATATGGCAAATTTTGCAAAATATACGGCACACAAACATTCATACCCAAACAAAGCAAAATGCTAGGTAAGAACAAAGCAGTTGGCCCGTAGGGGAAAGGAGATACCCACAAGACTGGAATACAAGTCATTAACAAGCACACAAGTACTACACTACACAACAACCGCACTACTACCAGAACTGGACGAATCACT
This sequence comes from Procambarus clarkii, assembly GCF_040958095.1. Taxonomy (NCBI): domain Eukaryota; kingdom Metazoa; phylum Arthropoda; class Malacostraca; order Decapoda; family Cambaridae; genus Procambarus; species Procambarus clarkii. The sequence goes on along the minus strand of NC_091213.1, from coordinate 26,318,611 downwards.
ACCAAAACAACACATTGCACATCACTACCAAAACAACACAACACAACACAAGCATTGGCAAAGAATTATAGACCAGTTGCACTAACATCCCACATAATAAAATTATTTGAGAGTGATCAGGAGTCAGATTACTAGTTTTATAGAGACCAATGACCTCCACAATCCAGGCCAACAAGGATTTAGAGCAGTTTCTATGATCGAGCCACTGAGATCTATAAAGAATTCTGATCAAGAAAGAGATCTAGGGGTGGTTTTAGATAGAAAACTATAACCTGAGGATCATATTAAGAACATTCTGCGAGGGGCCTATGCTACACTTTTTAACTTTAGAATTGCTTTTAAATACATAGGTCAAAAAGTTTTAAAAGTTTTTTAAACCTCTCGTGTATCATGAGTGTGTTAAAGCATCAGATGGTGCATTCAGATGATGAATATTACCTAGTTCCTTCATCTGGGAAGAATGAACACATATTGGTGCATTCGGATGATAAAAACTAACTACTGTAGTTTAATTGATCAACAGACTGTATATCATATGCAGACTGTATGTGGATCTGCGGGCCACTCCAAACAACAGCCTGGTGGACCAAGCTCCACCAGGGCTAAAGCACAAAGTGATATAGATGTGATAGAGAAACTAGGTCAAATGGAGGAGTAGGTCTGTATATTAAACAGCACCTGACGTGCACAGAGCTACTAAACTCAATGTGGTGGTAGAGTGGTGGGGGGGGGAGGGGAAACATTGCAGAAAAAAACAAAAATACAATTTGGTCAACAAAACAGCATTGTTTAAAATAGAAGACATGGGTTGACATTTTGGGGGTAAGGTAGGTTACATTGAGTTAATTAGTTAGTACTTAGTTTTTATCTTAAACTGGTTGGGAGAGGTACAGTGTTGCTGTGCTGGTGAAAGAACACCTAAAGGTAAATTAAATAATGATTGCGAATCCACAAGAAGTTGACATAATAGCGCTAGAGATCTGCAATCAGGATGATAAACTTTCCTTAAAGAATTTGACAAACACTTGCTGATAGGACATGAAGTAAATGAAATGTATGTCAAGTTTTGTGAAATATATGATAAAAGCACAACAAAATTTGTACCAAAGGAGAGATGCAGAACTAGGAAAAGGGGTTTGTTCAACAGAAATTGCGAGAGGGCCTGAGACCCAAACACACACAAATGGAATCAATATATAGCAAGAGGCCAAACCCCCAAACATACAAGCGATGCAAAGATGCGAGAAACAGCAGCAGCATTAAGGAGAGGGACTTAAGGACCATAAATAAAGTGTGAAAATAAACTCGAGTAAATTTTTTTAACTACTCTCGACAGTGAAGAAAAACAAATATTCAGACGATTTGTGTTAGAATCATTAATCTTACACTTTCGGTCATATTCAACAACACAAATACATACACACACATTCCTGTTGCTGTAGCAAGTGAAGAATTACACACACAGATCACAATAACGTGATGCATCAAATGAACAAATCCACAAGGGCCGTGACGAGGATTCGAACCTGCGTCTGGGAGCATCCCAGACACTGCCTTAATCGACTGAGCTACAACAGGGTAAAAGGGTTGAAACCGAAGTTCTACTGAACTTACTGGATCCCATAGCCTCTCCGAGGCACAAACCAGGCTTTTACACAACCCCCCCCCCCTGCACCCGAGCTTTTTAAAATAGTAAATGCCACTATTTTTGCAAAATTATTACGAGATCTATTATTCTAGAGAATAATGCATATAAATGCATATATGCATATAAATACAAAAGTAAATGTAAATAATTTTACCTTGCACCTAGATCCACCAAGCCTGTATGGCGCGCGTTTCAGTACTTCGGAAATCTAGAACTATCTTGAATCTCTAATCTGCAATGAAACAATACATATTATTGCACTTACCAAAACATGGATGAATGTAGAAAATACAGAACTATTAGCTGAATATCAAATAAATGGATTTAATCTATTTCACACAGATAGATATATTAGATATTATATTATATTCCTTTCCTCCCTAGAATCTGGATGTAGCAGGTGCTCAATTGTCAAAAGTGAAAAATTTGGTTTATTTAACATACACGCCATAGACCGGCTTGGGAAAAAAAGTTCGTAAAACCCAGGGGCCATAGACCGGCTTGGGAAAAAAAGTTCGTAAAACCCAGGGGCCATAGACCGGCTATGAAAGAAAATTTGAGAAAACCCTGGGGCCATAGAACGGCTATTTAATCCCCTTGAACGGACCTGTGCATGGACCACTGAGGCATAAAAAAAAACACGGGCCATAGACCGGCTTGGGAAAAAGAAGTTCGTAAAACCCTGGGGCCATAGAACGGCTATTTAATCCCCTTGAACGGACATGTGCATGGACCACTGAGGCATCGAAAAAAAACATGGGCCATAGACCGGCTTGGGAAAAAAAGCTAGGTTAGGCTAGGTAAAAAAGAAAGGAGCTAGGTTAGACTATGTATGTTTAAATCTCTGATTTAAACAGAGCCAGTGTTCAGTCAAATAACTGAATTTATCAAATCTTATCCTTGTATAATATACAAGCTGATGTGAGATCCCTGTCTACAGGTGGACTGGAACTATTATCAACTAATCCATACATCCCACCTGTCCCTTACAGCCCACAATCTATCATTAGGAAAACCATGTGAGAAATCTTTAAGGAATTCTGATAAAGAAAGAGATCTAGGGGTGGTTCTAAATAGAAAACTATCACCTGAGGACCACATAAAGAACATTGTGTGAGGAGCCTATGCCATGCATTCCAACTTCAACAGCATGTTGTGGGGTGCCGATATTGTGTGCCATCACATGTAAACCAACCAAGCCCACAAATACGTCAACATGGACCAGCATTACACCGTCTAACATACTCTGTCAGATGTAACAACTAAATTTGTGAATTCAAGACCTAATCTATTGCATAACACAGTGTTAGTACGAGAAAAACATTACTTACATTCGAAGCCGTGTTTTAAAATGGCGGCGATCTTGTTGTACTGACGCTCCAAACTGTGTGTTCGTTTGCGTATGATGAACGTGTGACAATTTACTACAACAATTATTTAATTATTCTTTTTCTTTATTTTACTATTTTTAGGGTACATGAAATTTCCAACTTATTTGCACACAATAATATAATTGCATTGTCATAACCTTTATATATTACGGAAAATACGATGACATGAACGAAGTCAAAGTGAAGTTGAAGTCAAAGTCATTCGCCGAACGTATTAGTCATTTTTTTTCTCCCAAACGATAGGGGATAACAAATCCACCTAGCATATAAGTGTACAGTAAAGTCAATTTTATTCAGGAAAGTACATACATAGTTGATTTACAAACATAATGTTGGATTTATAGATAGAGCTAGTGCATACAATACCTAAAGCCAATATAGTAGGCATATAGCATTTCAGGCAACCGGGCAGTATATATGGACCCCTTACTCAAATCTCTGAATATGTTAGATATTAAGTCCCTGCACATACTCTCATGTGTATTTTATATATATAAAACGCTGCACTGTAATGTCAATCCTGACCCTAAAAGCTTCCTAGAAGGTTGTAACAGATCCCATGAGCACCACACCAGAAACAAATACCTATTTGATATTCCAAGAGTACGACTTAGTCAAACTAGAAATGCTTTACAAATCAAGGGACCTCGAATGTGGAATGACCTTCCCAATTATGTTAAAAACTGTACCTCTCCCAACCAGTTTAAGATAAATAAAGATAAATTTATAAGTTAAGAAAAATTCCACAAATCAACAACCCTGTTACTGACCCAGTATTTACCCAAGTCTTTCCTAAATCTAAACTTATCCAATTTATACCCATTGTTTCGTGTTCTATCGTGTGTTGACAATTTTAATAACCTATTAATATCCCCTTTGTTATATCCATTCAGGAAATTGTGGTTGATCTCGAACCCATTAATAATGTGACGACTTATACAGAATTTTGTAACTATATCATCAAGATTGTAACCAGCTTAGCTAAATGTAGTGTGGGGTTCAGTCCCTAAGCCCATATTTGTGCCTCTCTAACCATTTAGGTTACAGGGCAAAAACATAAAAACAAAGGTAACTGCAGAAGGCCTATTGGCCCATACCAGGCATGCAGCTCCTATCTATAACAGATAAACACTAAGTACTACCTAATTAACTCAATGTAACCTACCTAACCACCAAAATGTCAATCCATATCTTTTATTTTAAACAATGCTGTTTTGTTGACCAAATTGTATTTTTACTCTTTTTCTGTCATGTTTCTCCCACCCCTGTTTTTTCCCTTTTTTCTTATTTTTTCTCAACATAATTCATACTTTAATTATGCGGATCAGGACATCACCTGATCAAACACATCAAACATCGTTTGACCACCATCAAACACACACATTTCGTGTGTGTTTGACGCTCACTGATATGTACCAGCGTTGTTTTATATATGGTGCTATTCTATCTTACGCTTTGTTGCTCTTTTTTACCTACGGGCTCATAGAACATTCTATTGCGAAAACATTGGCACAAAAATGAATGACGTACATACAATAATAATGTCAGGACAGTGATATAATTATAAACTTTCAAAGCACTGTATCGCCCATGTGTCGTCTTGTCACCAATACTGGGTAACAGTTCCGCCACTTCCCACACTCTTGCGGGTGGGCAGCGACCATTATTCTACGTTTATATTCATATCACCGTGTTGGGAATTTCATTGCGAGTACATTGATACCAAAATTAACGCTGTAGGACAAGTGTGGAAGTGATAACAATCCCAAGAGTAAAAACATTTTGTTGCTCTTGGGCACTCACGGCGAGTCATCTACGTAGGTATTTATTGGGTGCTGGTATTCATATAACTTTTGGTGACCGTTTTTGCTGATTTTCTTCTAGAGAATGTTATTGCGAACACGTTGGTACCAAAATGAAATACATAGCTCGAGAACTAAGGTCAGGAGAGTAAAAAGAGTATACACATTTTTGTTTTGACGCTTAATTAAGGTTATTGTGAGTACTCATCGCCTGCCTAGAAACTGGAACTAGTAATTCCATCTATCATACATATCATACAAGAGGAGCCACACATCTATGGATCATCCAATAAAATCAGCAGACTTCTAGATGTTACTACTGCTCGGCTTAGACTCGGTTACAAGTATCTCTGGGAATTCTCATTATCTGCTGATGTAGACCTGACCAAATGTAAACTGTGTCAACAAAATTATTCGCACACCCTCCGTCACTATGTGATGGAGTGCGAAAAGATACATGAATTTAGAGACAATTCTATAACCAATGTTCCAGCGATGTGTCAATATTTCATTCAAAATGATCTGCTACCAGAAATTTTAGCCAAATATCCCCAGTTTGCTAACTGTAGATAACAACTAAGTGATTGTAACCTATCCACCGCTGCCCACTGGATGGGGGACGGTGTGCAGGACAAACATATAAATTTTGATACTAGCTCTCCACATATGTCAGTTGCTTAATTTAGAACCTGTACTTGAGGTCGATCTCGAACCCATTGTTGATGTGATGACTTATATTGAATTTTGTAACTAGCTCATCAAGATTGTAACTTGCTTAGCTAAATGAATTGTGGGGTTCAGTCCCTGAGCCCATTATGTGCCTCTGTAACCCTTTCCACAACCGCCCACAAGATGGGTATGGGGTGCATAATGGGGTGGGGTGTCTTGGCCAAACGTGCCACATCAAAACCACAAGTTGACATTGAATGTGAATTAACAATGAGACAAGTAAGATTTATACTAATACATTTATACTAACTCTGTTGAGCGTTGACCATTTATACATCAAATCTGTTGATGTGAGCACTTTAGTTTAGTCTGCCGTTTAAAGAAAAAAAGAGCATATCAATGGTATATCACAGAAAACGAATTTATCATAAACTCATGTATTTGTCTTATCATATTGAACTGCATTCATATTTTTAATATATAACAATATGAATATACAAATTTCTGTAAATCCCCTACCATGTTGGAATCTGTGGAAATGAATGAGCAAATGTGCTGGCTGAAGGTGCTGAAGGAAACCACATTGGTTTCATTTTGGATACAAATGTCCATGGAGATTCAAAATGGAAACTAATTATATAGTTGAACCTGCAGAGAGTTTAAGAATCTGTGTTGAGAGTGATGGACACAGCCTTCACAATTATACTTCAGAGAATGTAAACATCTAAGAGTCATTAGAAATATGTGTAGAATAATAAACTCTACATTGTTTGAGTTAGGGAAAACACCATTTGTGATATATAGATACTATAGCTGTTCCTAAAGATTCACCCATTTTGCACCAGCAAGATAACATATAAGATTTTAAGAGTTGACGAATGTTAATATTCTTGTTTGATAAACTGTGAACTTGAGACATATATAAGAACATTCCAATTATAACACAACAAAAGGTTTTCAGAATCTTTAACACCACTTTCCAGCAACTTATATAATTTATATAAATTATTTTAGGGAATAATACATAAATTATATATTTAAACATGATATAGTGTTTAGTGGAATGCATAAGGAGTCAAATTGTGTTAAAAAGAGCGATTTTTAGAAAATTTGGAAAACTACTTTTTTCTGTTCAAATTATAACTAAATGGATTTTAAAGGTTTCACTCAGCCAATATATATCATTCACAATTTATTAATGAATTTTACAAAAAAACACCATCAATTTTATATTTAAACATGTAAAAACTATTTGTTTTACATTTGGAAGAAAATAATTGTAGAAAAACAATTTATAATTAAACCTTTGTGTTTGGATTTTTTGAGTAAAAGTTTCTCAAAGGCTCTCCTGCACCATTCTCAATGCAAATCATTCCCACACCTTTGGGAAGAGATAGGCGAACGTTGTGTAGATGATTTGTGTTTGCTGGGTGCACTGCCACCAGCCGTCACCACTAGCCGCCACCACCGCCACCAGCTGCCACCGCCCGCCACCAGCCGCCACCACCAGCCGCCACCTGCCACCAGCCGCCACCACCGCCCGCTATCAGCCGTCACCGCCCGTTGCCACAGTCGCCACCACAAGCCGCCACCGCCAGCCGCCACCAGCCCCCACCACCGCCGATCGCCACCACCCATCACAGCCGCCGCCGCCCGCCACCGCCCACCACTACCGCCCGCCACCGCCGCCACTGTCCGCCACCGCCAGACACAGCCGCCAGTGTCCGCCCGCCACCACTGTCCGCCACCGCCACCACTGTCCGCCACCGCCACCACTGTCCGCCACCGCCACCACTGTCCGCCACCGCCACCACTGTTCGCCACCGCCACCACTGTCCGGCCGCCGCCACCACTGTCCGCCCGCCGCCACCACTGTCCGCCCGCCGCCACTGTCCGCCTGCCGCCACTGTCCGCCCGCCGCCACCACTGTCCGCCCGCCGCCACTGTCCGCATGCCGCCACTGTCCACCACCGCCGCCACTGTCCGCCACAGCCGCCACTGTCCGCCACAGCCGCCACTGTCCACCCGCCGCCACCACTGTCCGCCACCGCCACCACTGTCCGCCACCGCCACCACTGTCTGCCACAGCCGCCACTGTCCGCATGCCGCCACTGTCCACCACCGCCGCCATTGTCCGCCACCGCCGCCAATGTCCGCCACAGCTGCCACTGTCCGCCCGCCGCCACTATCCGCCACCGCCGCCACTGTCCGCCCGCCGCCACTGTCCGCCACCGCCGCCACTGTCCGCCACCGCCACCACTGTCCGCCACCGCCACCACTGTCCGCCACCGCCGCCACTGTCCGCCACAGCCGCCACTTTCCGCCTGCCGCCACTATCTGCCACCGCCACCACTGTCCGCCCGCCGCCACTGTCTGCCCGCGCCACTGTCCACCACCGCCGCCACTGTCCGCCCGCCGCCACTGTCCACCACCGCCGCCACAGCCGCCACTGTCCGCCCGCCGCCACTATCCGCCACCGCCGCCACTGTCAACCACCGCCGCCACTGTCCGCCCGCCACCACTGTCCGCCCGCCACCACTGTCCGCCCGCCGCCACTATCCGCCTCCGCCGCCACTGTCCGCCACAGCTGCCACTGTCCACCGTACAGCCTCCCTTCTCTCCGTTAGTAAATAATTATAATTGTTAGTAAATAATAAAAGAAATATAAATTATTAGATTTTTTTTACCCTTAAATTGGTTTTAATATTTAAATGGAAAGTAATAATATAATTTAAAATAAAATATAATAAAAATAATGTAATATAAAATAATATAATTTAATTTCAAGAAATTTAACTTTAAACACAAAGATGTGAAAAGGGTTCAGATTATAGGCTCAAACCTTTCATAAGAGATTCATATTGGGATATGAATGGATTATGAATGACTCATGTTAGGATTGTAAAGTTGCCACAACATCTCAAATTAGTGTTAGATACGTAGGTTTTGGTTATAAGTTTTGGAAACCTATTTAAGTCCACACACTAATCCGTATCTGATACGATAAAACAAACGTTTCCAATCCTTTCAAATACTTTCCAGATATGTTGTGGCAACCTAAAATTGTTTGCTGGGAGAGGGGTGAGGTGGGGGGTGAGGGAAGGATGAGAGAGGGACGACTGGTAGAGTGTGAGAGGGACGACTGGTAGAAGGTGAGAGGGACGACTGGTAGAAGGTGAGAGGGACGACTGGTAGAAGGTGAGAGGGACGACTGGTAGAAGAGTGAGAGGGACAACTAGTAGAGGGTGAGAGGGACGACTGGTAGAGTGTGAGAGGGACGACTGGTAGAGGGTGAGAGGGACGACTGGTAGAGGGTGAGAGGGACGACTGGTAGAGGGTGAGAGGGACGACTGGTAGAGGGTGAGAGGAATGACTGGTAGAGGGTGAGAGGGACGACTGGTAGAGGGTGAGAGGGACGACTGGTAGAGGGTGAGAGGGACGACTGGTAGAAGGGTGAGAGGGACGACTGGTAGAAGGTGAGAGGGACGACTGGTAGAAGGGTGAGCGGAATGACTGGTAGAAGGGTGAGAGGGACGACTGGTAGAGGGTGAGAGGGATGACTGGTAGAGGGTGAGAGGGACGACTGGTAGAGGGTGAGAGGGACGACTGGTAGAGGGTGAGAGGGACGACTGGTAGAGGGTGAGAGGGATGACTGGTAGAAGGTGAGAGGGACGACTGGTAGAAGGGTGAGAGGGACGACTGGTAGAGGGTGAGAGGGATGACTGGTAGAGGGTGAGAGGGACGACTGGTAGAGGGTGAGAGGGATGACTGGTAGAAGGTGAGAGGGACGACTGGTAGAGGGTGAGAGGGACGACTGGTAGAAGGGTGAGCGGGATGACTGGTAGAAGGGTGAGAGGGACGACTGGTAGAGGGTGAGAGGGATGACTGGTAGAGGGTGAGAGGGACGACTGGTAGAGGGTGAGAGGGACGACTGGTAGAAGGTGAGAGGGACGACTGGTAGAGGGTGAGAGGGACGACTGGTAGAGGGTGAGAGGGACGACTGGTAGAGGGTGAGAGGGACGACTGGTAGAAGGTGAGAGGGACGACTGGTAGAGGGTGAGAGGGACGACTGGTAGAGGGTGAGAGGGACGACTGGTAGAGGGTGAGAGGGATGACTGGTAGAGGGTGAGAGGGACGACTGGTAGAGGGTGAGAGGGATGACTGGTAGGGGTGAGAGGGACGACTGGTAGAAGGGTGAGAGGGACGACTGGTAGAGGGTGAGAGGGATGACTGGTAGAAGGGTGAGCTAGAGGACAATAATAGGTGGAATGCACACGGGGCGGAAGTGCACAGGGGGAGATGGAGAGAGAGAGTTGTGTTTACTATTTGTCCCGTCAGAATGAAGCTATTAGCTCATGGAACATGTCTTTCTAACCGTCTATTTTCTTCAATTATGTTTACTACATGTTTTGTTCTGTATCTCACACACGCACACACTCACATCTGATGCTCATGTACCTCTCCCCTCCCGCCCCTCTCCCAGCCCTCTCACTTTACCATACTTTATAACCCCCTCCTCCCACCTGTACACCCGCCCCCGCCCCCCACAGTGTAACACCAACACCTCCACTTTCCACCCCAGACCCCCCAACGTTCCCACTCCATCTTACACCCTCCAAAACACTCCCTCCTCCCTCCGTGAACAGAAACACGGAGAGCTAAACTATTAGACATGGCGACTGTGAGAGTTTGAAAGAGGAATAATGGAATGGTTGAGGAACTGAACTCGGAAAATTTCTAAAAATTTTCTTTAATCCTTCTAACATTTATTCCTGTCGTGATATTCAATTAGGTCGTCTGAGGAAGGACTTGCTTAGCTAACACACCAGTGTAGTAAGCAGTTCATTCCTCACTCTGTGACCATTTATGAACAATTGACTAGTCGCGAGTAAACGCCGAGACCCCAAAAAGTTGAAATCCCCTCCACTTGGTCGTTGAACCTTCGCTATGCGCCGAAGCGAATCTAGCGAGTAGGTCCTATGCTCTCACAACAATAATTTATTGTTGTGTGGAGCCTTATATTTAGTCCAAAACTCAAGAATCAGTCTCAATTTAATAGTCGAGTGTGAAGAATCACTTGCAGGACAATAATAATGTGTGGGGTGTAACGAATAGACAGTGTTAAACATAACAACTTAGTTTATTGGATAAAGTACTAACTACTACAACAAAACAAAAGAATTATCAATGATGTTACACGAAATCCTTCCTGTGACACTATCAAGGACTGCATAATGAACTAACTCGAACATAAGGTGTGACCACAGAGGAATCAACAAGCAAGCAAGATCAATAATCACACTAGCAACTATGACACAGTAGGTTCTGAAACACGTCTGCAGTAACCTCCTAACTGTTCTACGCCTCTGTGCAGTCTACACCTGCAATAGCGGTTGCTATGCAATCAAATCAGTAGCCTGTCAATGACACATCAATGACTAATGGGTTCACTGGCAACTCCAGCAACTTTTCCTCTATTTAATCTTTACGTTAACACTCCGTCCCACGGACGATCAACAATCAATAACAATTTGATTTACGTTAATAACAAAGTAACATTTACGTTAATTTAATAACTCTTACAACTGTCACTAGTAACGCGGAAATTACACAACACTCTACCCATGGAGCATTCAGTGAGAAAATCCCATTAATCCCTGTACTACAAGACAGCTGATTAATCTCTTTACTAGTTACGTTAATTTACGTTAATTTTCGTTATCGGTTACTAATCACTAAACGATGGTAAACTCTGATTTTACAATGTCCAAAGTGCTAAGAGAACGGTAATCACTCATATTTACCCTTAGAGTAATTAATTACTATCCTCAAGATCAATAATTAAACAATTAAATATGCAACCTTTCACACTGGCTCAGCAATTTACATTAAGGTATGAATTCCGTGTGAACCTTCCATTTTCAGACCAATTCAGGTGATTAAGGACGCTAATCACCACGTTTACGTTATTCTAAAATGACGTTACTCTTCCCACGAGTCAGTCAAGTGCCGGTACTTCCGGACAGATAAATAACGACGTTACGTTAATTTTTTTTTTTTTTTTTTTAATTTTTACATGCAAGCATGCGTATAATGTACAATAAAAACAGAACAAATATAACATAGAACAAAAGTACAAAGCACACACACGTACAATGACAAAGGAACGAATCAAGAGAAGACCAGCCAGAAGGGCTGACCACAAAACAAAAATGCATATACAAACATAACACAAATATAAACACAGCATAATACAAACATAAGGGAAACAGAGAGGCGAGAAACATACAAAACAAGTCCGCTAACACCTCACACACATAATGCACACAGAACAAAGAGCACACCCCAACAGCCTGAAGGGCACACAAGATGACAAACAAGCGCACACGACATCCACAACCGAACACACAAACGCATAGGAACCGCACACCCCCCCACTAGCCATACAAGAAAACCCACAATACAAACCGGAGCACGCAGGAAACGGGAAACAATACCCACCCCACCCACTCACATACACACCCCACAACCAGACAACACAAAATACATAGAAATCACTTGCGAGGAACCTCGTGAGAAATGTACTTCTCCGGGAAAAGATCATGAGGATATTTCGCCTTGTAAGCTTCCCAGACTAGATCTTCAAGGTCGGTAGGGTTTTTGATCCCCCGCTCTCGAGCGGGTATCTTAAACTCGGGAACAACTATATCTGGCGGCATCGGCCAACGCCCAAGGTCACTGACGCAAGTCGCATAACGAGGCTGGGGAGCGCCAACCACGCCCTTCGAGGAAGCAGATGACACCGGAGAAGCGGACGAGGGTCGCCGAGCCTGCCACGCCTTCTTCATCGGAGCAGGTGCCGGACGCTGAGACGATAGCACTTCCACGGATACCGCAGGAGGCACGGAAGGGACTGCAGGAAACGGAAGAGGCGGCAAGACCGCCGCCGAGGAAATGGGTAACGAGGAAGGGGCCACAGAACATCCAGAGCGAGCATCCTTTCTCAACATCACTACCAGGCCACCCCGCTCACCACCAACTACAGCAGGGGGAACCACCGCCCACGAAGAACCGGAGCCATCCGACGCAGGCAACGCACCTGAAGCAGGACCCTCAGACACCGGACCAGAAGGTGAGGCCGAAACGCCGGCACCGGCATCCTCAGGCAAGTGTACCTCCGATTCGCCAACATCAGCCCACGCAGAAGAACGCCGGGAACGCTTAGGCTCGGGCCGCACATCATCAGACCCGGAGGCAGACTCAACGACCCGCGCAGCACCAACCGAGCGAACCGACGCACACCGCAGCACGGCAGCCTCCTCAACCACAAGGGGCACCAGGCCAGGCATAGGAGGGAATGCCGGAACCACCTCAGCTCCCAGCACAGCCGGGACAGACACAGCAGAGGAAGAACTGGAAGACGAGGGGTCTGAGCAAACGGCAGGCGGAAGAGGCTCAGGGACACTAGGCGAGGACCCAACCTCCGGAGGAGATGCGGCAACAACAGGGGGCGCAACAGGTGGAGCAACAGCTGATACAGAGGACACCTCCTCAGCCGAAGAGACGTCCATACCCACCGAATCATCCCCCACAGGAAGGGGCGGAAAATCCTCCTCACTGAAGAGATTCACTGGCGCAACAGCAGGCGCAGAACAGTCAGCAGCCTGATGGCCCAAAAGACCACAACGATAACACGTCCGCGGCTGACGGGCGTAAAACACCCGAACGTTGTACCCCATAAGGCGCACAGAGGACGGAATATCCGCCCGGAGTCTCATGCCCAGGGTGCGAATGTTAGACCTCACACCCTTAAGAGGACTAGAAGACACCACGTTCACTCTCACACTAACAACTGCGCCAAACCGGCCGAAATACCGCCGTAGCAGAGCCTCTGGAAACTCCAAGGGAGCCCCATGCACACTTATGTAAGTAAGTGCACCACTCCTATCCGAGAGGGTGACAGTGCCCGCACCATCCGGCAGGGGCAGTGTCCGGCCCTCGTATCGCCGGAGAAAATCGCGATACGCCACCTCCTCTGCAAACTTCACAATTGCCCTACGGGCCGTTACCAACTCGACCCCATAAATCGCAAACACAGGGACAGAGAGCATTTCACAAACCAGGGCAATCTCCGGGTAACCAGCCCGCACAGAGAACTCTAGTCCCACAGACTGAGCCCGGACGACAGGGGGTAGAGGGACCCCCATCGTAACGCCACGTCAGCACAGGCGAGCAGAGAAACACCCGCCCCCAACAAGCCGAAACGGGCAAACCAGACGTTACGTTAATGGAACAATGGAGCCTTCGTGTGAGTCGATCAACACGGATCGAAATTAATTACTTTGACTTCCTGAAACACGTCAATTACCCGGTCCACTGACCGTTAATTACGACAGACAATACTCTAATTTCTTGTCTGGCTGATGGCTAGACTACCCTGAGACTACCGTAGCTGCTTGCAGGAAAAATAATTAAACCAAACGTATTCTACGTTACTCAAATTGTTAAAGAACAAATTCTCTTAAAGCAATGGGCGTTCCCTTGGTTACGTTAGATTAATTGCCTCGCAATCACCTCACTGAATACTGAACATCGATGTCCTACCAGATAAACAGGAGAATATAAAACCCAAGTACTCGTCTACAGCCGAGTTCACCCACGACAATGCTAAATCAATCAAACAAATCACAGTGATTTACGTTACAATTCGGTTGCAATAACAATACTGCAGAACACTAGTAAATAATACTCAGAGCATGAACCCTCAAGAACACAGCCCCACAACGACTTACTGAACTGCAATCACAAACGGTGATTACTCAACACCAGCAACCATCACCATTAATGAGGTGATTCCTGGCTGCGCCACCAGAGGATGCAGACGTCGGGCTCTGGCTGTCAGTAGTCGTCTGCCATTGCTGAGTGGCGGTTGCTGTTGGGGGCGGGGGGGGGGGGGGGGTTTGGAGCACTCGCTGGTTGGGGCCCCACCTGCCAGTATGGACGGGGCTGGTACTAGCCGCATTCGGAGGATAGACACAGTGCTGCTGGATTATTCTGCTGATGTGGACTGGCCCGTTGTAGAGGTTGCCCTCCTAGACGTCCTCCGTGTTGACGTCCCCGAGCTCCTGGGCCTGGAGAAGTTGTCGCCCACCCGTGTTGCGGTGTCGTTCGCCACGTCACATGCTTACCGGGAGTTTGTGGCTCGCTGGAATGGCCGCACGCTTCTTCTTCCGGCTTTGGCGGTGTCTGTGGAGATCACGGATCCCTGGGGGCCCTTGACGTTTGTGAGTATTCACGGCGTGCCTGTGACCTTCCCCGAGATGACCCTCATGTCCTTGTTTACGCGGTTTGGGTCGGTGGTGAAGCACCGGTTCAACACTTTGAGTGCAGGCCGGCTGAAGGGGGTCCGGCTTGGTTCACACATGCTTGTCATGCGGCTCACGAGCCCTATACCGTCCAGGGTCTCGTATCGTGGGGCTGTCTCTGAGGACTTTCTATCAGGGTCAAACCCGCACGTGTTTCCGGTGTGGTGCTGAGGGCCACGTAGTGGCTGGTTGCGACGCTCCTCATATAGAAGCCCCTTCAGTTTTCCTAAAGGCTGCTTTTCCTCGCTTATCTGTGCTGTGGACTCCCCGGGCGGATTCTCGCTTTGTGCAGGTGCCTGGTGTGGATCCCGCGGCGGTTCTGGATGTCGCTACATCTGGACCGAATATGTCTGCCCCGCTGGTGAGCTCGGGGGACCTGGGGGCGCCTGTTTCGGACCTTCGTCGTTCGACACCTGCGGAGGTTCATCCGCATCCGGTGGCCTTGGGCGATGTTGTAGGGGTGGCGCCTGCGTCTCCTGCTGGAGGCCATGTGCTTCCCGGGGCTGACGGGTCGGTGGTATGTGTGTCTCCACCCACGTCCTCTACCTCGTCGCCTCTGGCAGTTTCCTCATTGACAAGTACCTCTTCTCTTCTGCAGATTCCGTCGCCCTCACTGGATACCTCATGTGTGCTGGAGTCTACCCTTCCGCCTGCTGTGTCTCTTCCTTCTCCGACTCTGGTCTCCGTTCCTGGTGGTGGCTTTTTGCCCCGCGTTGTTGAGGCTGCTGTTCTGCGCGATCGTGCTGCCCCGGCTTTGGGGCCGCCTGCCGATGGTTCTTCTGGGACACCGCTTGCTGGGGGTGACAGCTCCGACGATCAGCGGCCTCTTTTTAAGCACCGACGCTCGGCGTGGGTGCGTCACCTCGCTGGTCGTGGGCAGAGGAGCGTGATGCGATGGATGATGATGCTGTGGCCGACGCTGTGTTGCCTCCTGTTGTGCCTTCTGGGTTGGACGATGTGCCTCCTGCTGGTGGCTCCCCTCAGTGGGCTGTTGCCCCTGGTAAGCGCGACTTTGTGGTGGTGTTGTCGAAGGATGTGAGGCGGGGGTCCTCTCCTCCTGTTCCGGTTGGTAGGGGCACTGGGGCCCCTGCGGAGCCACTCTCCACGGGTCTTGGTGCGGTTCCTGGCACCGAACGTAGTGCACACCTTAGTGGGCGGGCCAGTGTGCGGCATGCCAAGAGATGGCTTCCTGAACCTTGCAGGAATTAACCTCACTGAGGACCAAGTAACTCTCCTAAATCTGGGCATAAACTGTCATGTTATGTCCAGACCGAGTGAGATGGCCCGGAAAGTAGAGTTGGAAATTCTGTTGGACGACATATTCGACCTCGAGACACAAAAGAAGGTCACTACCAAAGATACCTTACAAGCAGAACTTATTGCAGAAGGAGGAAAGAATCGAGGCAACTACAGAAGCACCATACTGTCCCCCGAGCTTAAAGCGGCAGCTAAAAGCCTTCGTGAGAACAAGGAGATAGTTGTCAGGAGAGGTGACAAGTCGCCAATATATGTCATTCTTAAAAAAGACGAATATCTGGCGAAAATGAACATCATACTCTCTGACCAAACTAAGTTCCAAAGGGTAACGAAGGACACTACAGCCGAATTAAAAGCAAAGGTCAACAAACTGATCGAAACTGTGAACGCCAAGAAATCCGGACTCCACCTGCCAAAGATCATTGGGGAATATAAACCTGGATATGCGTATGGAAATGTCAAGACGCACAAGCCTGGAAACCCACTTCGGCCAATCATTAGCCAGATACCCACACCCACGTACAGACTGGCGAAGCGACTCAACGGCCTGCTGACTCCTTATGTTCCTTGCGCCTTCAGCCTAAAGTCTCCAAAGGAATTTGTTGACTTACTGCGGGGCACACGGGCCACAGGGATAAGAGCCTCGTTGGACGTAGAATCGCTGTTTACCAACGTACCTGTGGACGAGACAATCGGAATGATAGCCGACAGAGTGTATCGTGATCCAGCCTGTACTCCTCTTGACATACCAGAAAATATTCTGAGGAAACTACTCCAAGCTTGTACTAAAGAGGCACCCTTCTTGAGCCCGGATGGGCATATGTATAAGCAAGTAGATGGGGTCGCCATGGGTTCTCCCCTAGGTGTCCTGTTTGCAAACTTCTACATGGGTACCATCGAGCAAAAAGTCTTAGTCGACATGAACTTGAAACCGGCCATATACTGCAGGTATGTTGACGACATTTTTACACAGGTACCTGATGTCAGACATCTGCAGGAGCTGAAGGAGGCATTTGAGCAGAGTTCCGTGCTGCGTTTCACTTACGAGATGGAAAAGGAAGGGAAGCTGCCCTTTCTAGATGTAACAGTCATGGAAAAGGGCGGAGGTTTCCACACTGCAGTCTACACTAAGGAAACAAACATAAGAATGTGCCTAAATGCCAACAGCGACTGCCCAGACAGGTACAAGAGGAGTGTTGTTAACGCATATGTCGACCGTGCTCTCAGCCACAGCTCAGAATAGAAGCAAGTCGACGAAGAACTCTGTAGGGTAAGGCAGGTCCTAGTCAATAACGGCTTCTCCAATGGTTTCGTCGAAGACATCATAAGAAGGAAAGTGAAAAGCCATGCAACCTCTGAAGAGACAACTAACACAACACCTATACCCCCTATTAGACTATTTTACAGGAACTTCTTTTCCACAGCTCATAAAACGGAGGAAAGGGTCCTGAAAGATATTGTTAATAGAAACGTTATCCCTACAGACAAAAATCAGAGGATACAACTGACGATTTACTATAAAACCAGAAAAACGGCCAGCCTACTCATGAGAAACTCTCCAGACACAAAACAGAACGCTTTAAAAGAGACTAACGTCGTCTATGCCTTCAAATGCCCACTTGGGGACTGTAAGCTCCAAAAAACCCAGTATATAGGCAAGACAACAACATCTCTTTCTAGGCGTTTAACGATGCATAAGCAACAGGGCTCCATTAAGGAACATATAATCTCTTCCCACAACCAAACCATCGCCAGAGAAATCCTAGTAAACAACACAGAAATCATCGATAGATACAGCGATAGCAGGCGGCTTGACGTTTGCGAGGCACTACACATCAAGAAGTCAACACCAGCAATCAACAGCCAATTATTGCACAACTATATTCTACCCGCCTCAAGACTCCGCTCCAATATAGAAGCATCAAGAAATATGGACCAATAGGCTTTCTACAAACACTTCTATTCAATATCCATTGTTTCGTGTTCTGTCTTGTGTTGATGAAATTAATACCCTATTAATACTCTTGTTCTGTCTTGTGTTGATGAAATTAATACCCTATTAATACCACATTTTGTTCTGTCTTGTGTTAATGCCACATCACCCCTTCCACCTCACTCAAATGTAGATATAAAATCGGAGATACGTAAGTTCTATTCAGTTGTGTATTTGTGAACTAAAGTCTTTGAAAATGTAATAAGTTTTACGAAACGCGCCCGTGTCGCATCAGACTAGAAATAAAAATGAATTTTGGAGAATTGATCTTTGATTTACCTCCAACAGTGAAGCGTAATGTACGAAAGATTGAGAAAATTCGTGTTAGAATTATTAATCTTACTTTTTCGGTCATATTTAATAATATATGTCTACAGGAAAGACTGCTACCAAAATATACTAATATATATATATATATATATATATATATATATATATATATATATA
>NC_091213.1:26137539-26297539 GCF_040958095.1 Procambarus clarkii | reverse complement strand
AGACCGAATGATAAAGATAGTGTTTGCAAACGAGAACACAAAAGAGAAGATCCTATCAAGGAAGAGCTCCCTGAAAAACGTGGGAAAATTAAAAAATGTATTCCTCCAGAGAGACATGACAAGGGAGGAGAGAGTCGTGGCGGCAGAAGCAAGGAAGAGGCGCAGGGCGAGAGGGGAAAACCAGGAAGTCACAGCTCCCAGCACGACACCCCCAGAGGCAAGGGGGAACCCACAACCAGCTACCCAGTAACACCAGAAGGGAGGACAACCCCGCCTCCCTCCTCTGCATAGAAAACCCCCCTACCCCAAACCCTCCCTGCCCCCACTCAAATGTTCAGCCAAATCTCCCTCCCCCCACACCCAATTCCCACCCTTCTACCCCTCCCCTCCTCCCGAGTCCTCCCTCCCCCCCTTTCCTTCCCGTCCTCCCTCCCCTTTCACCCCCCTGTCCCTCCCCCTTCACTGGATCCCCCGCCCCTCATCCCAGTATCCTCTGAGACCCTGTTATCCACCTCACAGGTCCTCACAACCATGGAACAGCCTCCCCCACCAGCAGAACACTCACCAAGGAGGCGATTTGAGAAGGGATAGAAGAAAGTGAGCCTCAAAGCGATGTACACTAACATAGATGGAATTACAAATAAAGCAAATGAGCTTGGAGAACTGGTACTCGAGGAAAACCCAGACATAATAGCCCTCACAGAAACAAAGATCACGAAAACGATAACAAATGCAGTGTTCCCACAGGACTATTATGTTATGAGGAAGGAGAGGGAAGGAAGAGGTGGGGGTGGTGTAGCTCTGCTGGTAAGAAAAGGTTGGGATTTTGAGGAGATGGATATTCAGGGCTGTGAAGGTTTCAGTGACTACATATCAGGTACTGTAACAAATGGAGGGAAAAAAATTATAGTCGCAGTCATATATAATCCACCACCAAATGACAGAAGACCTAGACAGGAATATGATAGAAACAACATGGCCACCATTAACATAATAGAAAGAGCAGCTTCTGTTGCTAGCAGGAATGGATATGGACTACTAATTATGGGAGACTTCAACCATGGGAAGATAGATTGGAAGAACAGAGACCCGCATGGAGGACCAGAAACATGGAGAGCTAAGCTGTTGTACGTGGCAACAAGAAACTTTCTAAGCCAGCACACCAAAGAACCAACAAGAATGAGAGAAGATGAACCAGCAATGCTTGATTTGATATTTACCCTAAATGAATGGGATATAAGGGAAGTTAAGATGGAAGCGCCCTTGGGAATGAGTGACCACAGTGTATTGAACTTTGAGTACTTGGTAGAGCTAGGACTTATCTCCCCCAAAAAAGAACTAGGAATCAAAAGGCTGGCATACCGAAAGGGGAATCATGAACAGATGAGAAGTTTCCTAAGTGAAATACCTTGGGACACAAACCTCAGAGACAAGTCTGTACAGGGTATGATGGACTATGTTACCCAAAAGTGTCAGGAGGCAGTAAACAGGTTCATCCCGGCCCAAAGGGAAAAATCCGAGAAGCAACAGAAGAATCCATGGTATAATAGGGCATGTATCGAAGCGAAGAAACTGAACAAAAAGGCGTGGAGGAACTTCCGGAATAACAGAACACCAGAAAGCAGAGAGAGATACCAGAGAACCAGGAATGAGTATGTCAGGGTGAGAAGAGAAGCAGAGAAAAATTTTGAAAATGATATAGCAAACAAAGCCAAGACTGAACCAAAGCTACTCCACAGTCACATCAGAAGGAAAACAACAGTGAAAGAACAGGTATTGAAACTTAGAACAGGCGAGGACAGGTATACAGAGAATGACAGAGAGGTGTGTGAGGAACTCAACAAGAGGTTCCAAGAGGTCTTCACAATAGAACAGGGTGAGGTCACTGTGCTAGGAGAAAGGGAGGTAAACCAGGCGGCCTTGGAGGAGTTCGAAATTACGAGAGAGGAGGTCAAGAGACACTTGCTGGATCTGGATGTTAGAAAGGCTGTTGGTCAAGATGGGATCTCACCATGGGTACTGAAAGAGTGTGCAGAGGCACTTTGCTTGCCACTCTCCATAGTGTATAGTAAATCACTAGAGACGGGAGACCTACCAGAAATATGGAAGACGGCGAATGTGGTCCCAATATACAAAAAGGGCGACAGACAAGAGGCACTGAACTACAGGCCAGTGTCCTTGACTTGTATACCATGCAAGGTGATGGAGAAGATCGTGAGAAAAAACCTGGTAACACATCTGGAGAGAAGGGACTTCGTGACAAATCGCCAACATGGATTCAGGGAGGGTAAATCTTGCCTTACAGGCTTGATAGAATTCTACGATCAGGTGACACGGATTAAGCAAGAAAGAGAGGTCTGG
This sequence comes from Procambarus clarkii, assembly GCF_040958095.1. Classification (NCBI taxonomy): domain Eukaryota; kingdom Metazoa; phylum Arthropoda; class Malacostraca; order Decapoda; family Cambaridae; genus Procambarus; species Procambarus clarkii. The sequence continues at coordinate 26,295,178 of NC_091213.1, read as the reverse complement.
GTGGATTGCATTTTCTTGGATTGTCGGAAAGCCTTTGACACAGTACCGCATAAGAGGCTGGTACATAAGCTGGAGAGACAGGCAGGTGTAGCTGGTAAGGTGCTCCAGTGGATAAGGGAGTATCTAAGCAATAGGAAGCAGAGAGTTACGGTGAGGGGTGAGACCTCCGATTGGCGTGAAGTCACCAGTGGAGTCCCACAGGGCTCTGTACTCGGTCCTATCTTGTTTCTGATATATGTAAATGATATCCCGGAGGGTATCGATTCATTTCTCTCAATGTTTGCGGACGATGCTAAAATTATGAGAAGGATTAAAACAGAAGAGGACTGTTTGAGGCTTCAAGAAGACCTAGACAAGCTGAAGGAATGGTCGAACAAATGGTTGTTAGAGTTTAACCCAACCAAATGTAATGTAATGAAGATAGGTGTAGGGAGCAGGAGGCCAGATACAAGGTATCATCTGGGAGAGGAAATTCTTCAGGAGTCAGAGAAGGAAAAAGACTTGGGGGTTGATAGCACGCCAGACCTGTCTCCTGCAGCACATATCAAGCGGATAACATCAGCGGCATATGCCAGGCTGGCCAACATACGAACAGCATTCAGAAACTTGTGTAAAGAATCATTCAGAACTTTGTATACTACATATGTCAGGCCAATCCTGGAGTATGTAGCCCCAGCATGGAGTCCATATCTAGTCAAGGATAAGACTAAACTGGAAAAGGTTCAAAGGTTTGCCACCAGACTAGTACCCGAGCTGAGAGGTATGAGCTACGAGGAGAGACTACGGGAATTAAACCTCACTTCGCTGGAAGACAGAAGAGTTAGGGGGGACATGATCACCACATTCAAGATTCTGAAGGGGATTGATAGGGTAGATAAAGACAGTCTATTTAACACAAGGGGAACACGCACAAGGGGACACAGGTGGAAACTGAGTGCCCAAATGAGCCACAGAGATATTAGAAAGAACTTTTTTAGTGTCAGAGTGGTTGACAAATGGAATGCATTAGGGGGTGATGTGGTGGAGGCTGACTCCATACACAGTTTCAAATGTAGATATGACAGAGCCCGATAGGGGCTCAGGAATCTGTACACCTGTTGATTGACGGTTGAGAGGCGGGACCAAAGAGCCAGAGCTCAACCCCCGCAAACACAACTAGGTGAGTACTAGGTGAGTACATATATATATATATATATATATATATATATATATATATATATATATATATATATATATATATATATATATATATATATATATATATATATATATATATATATATATTAGTATATTTTGGTAGCAGTCTTTCCTGTAGACATATATTATTAAATATGACCGAAAAAGTAAGATTAATAATTCTAACACGAATTTTCTCAATCTTTCGTACATTTCTTTTCATTGTTGGAGGTAATTCAAAAATCAATTCTCCAAAATTCATTTTTATTTCTAGTCTGACGCGACACTTGAGCGCGTTTCATAAAACTTATTACATTTTCAAAGACTTTAGTTAACACATACACAACTGAATAGAACTTACGCATCTCCGATTTTGTTTATATCTACATTTGAGTGAGGTGGATGGGGTTAGGTGGTATTTAATAAGGTATTAATTTCATCAACACAAGCCAGAACATGAAACAATGGGTATTGAATAGAAGTGATTGTAGAAAGCCTATTGGTCCATATTTCTTGATACTTCTATATTGGAGCGGAGTCTTGAGGTGGGTAGAATATAGTTGTGCATTAATTGGCTGTTGATTGCTGGTGTTGACTTCTTGATGTGTAATGCCTCGCTAACGTCAAGCCGCCTGCTATCACTGTATCTATCGATGATTTTTGTGTTGTTTACTAGGATTTCTCTGGTGATGGTTTGGTTGTGGGAAGAGATTATATGTTCCTTAATGGAGCCCTGTTGCTTATGCATCGTTAAACGCCTAGAAAGAGATGTTGTTGTCTTGCCTATATACTGGGTTTTTTGGAGTTTACAGTCCCCAAGAGGGCATTTGAAGGCATAGATGACGTTAGTCTCTTTTAAAGCGTTCTGTTTTGTGTCTGGAGAGTTTCTCATGAGTAGGCTGGCCGTTTTTCAGGTTTTATAGTAAATCGTCAGTTGTATCCTCTGATTTTTGTCTGTAGGGATAACGTTCCTATTAACAATATCTTTCAGGACCCTTTCCTCCGTTTTATGAGCTGTGGAAAAGAAGTTCCTGTAAAATAGTCTAATAGGGGGTATAGGTGTTGTGTTGGTTGTCTCTTCAGAGGTTGCATGGCATTTCACTTTCCTTCTTATGATGTCTTCGACGAAACCATTGGAGAAGCCGTTGTTGACTAGGACCTGCCTTACCCTACAGAGTTCTTCGTCGACTTGCTTCCATTCTGAGCTGTGGCTGAGAGCACGGTCGACATATGCATTAACAACACTCCTCTTGTACCTATCTGGGCAGTCGCTTTTGGCATTTAGGCACATTCCTATGTTCGTTTCCTTAGTGTAGACTGCAGTGTGGAAACCTCTGCTCTTTTCCATGACTGTTACATCTAGAAAGGGCAGCTTCCCATCCTTTTCCATCTCGTAAGTGAAACGCAGCACGGAACTCTGCTCAAATGCCTCCTTCAACTCCTGCAGATGTCTGACATCAGGTACCTGTGTAAAAATGTCGTCAACATACCTGCAGTATATGGCCGGATTCATGTTCCTGTCGACTAAGACTTTTTGCTCGATGGTACCCATGTAGAAGTTTGCAAACAGGACACCTAAGGGAGAACCCATGGCGACCCCATCTACTTGCTTATACATGTGCCCATCCGGGCTCAAGAAGGGTGCCTCTTTAGTACAAGCTTGGAGTAGTTTCCTTAGGATATTTTCTGGTATGTCAAGAGGAGTACAGGCTGGATCACGATACACTCTGTCGGCTATCATCCCGATTGTCTCGTCCACAGGTACGTTAGTGAACAGCGATTCTACGTCCAACGAGGCTCTTATCCCTGTGGCCCGTGTGCCCCGCAGTAAGTCAACAAATTCCTTTGGAGACTTCAGGCTGATGTATCTACCCCTTGACGATGACTCCAGCAGGATTCTGTCTGTGCAGCTGGCGGTCTTGGTGGAGGCCGCAGTGGAGGAGCTGAGGAGACAGTCACCACGACGTCGTCTTGCCCAATTTGGCCAAATAGGGAAGAGAGAGACGTCAGGCTATGGTGGTGATTGGAGCAGAATGATGCCTTGAAGGAGGAACACCGGCGATTCCCGCATCCTCCTCGAAAGAGCCAATGCGAGGGAGGCACACAACGACCTACCCCTCTCAACCAATCAGAGACGGTGTAGCACGGCCCTGGGGCAACTTTAAGATGGCTGATTCCCCAGATGTTTCCTTAAGATGGCGGCTGTTGCCATGATGACAATGCTGGAGCTGGCGGGAGGCCCATGCTCGTGCTACCCCAGCCAGGGTAACATTTCTGGAATGCTGATGACTGGGGCTCACACATGAGCCTGTTATGAATTAGTTACTTGTAATGGGGAGTATGGAGTATTAATGAGAAGGGCCAATAGCTAGAATCAAGATGTATAAAAAATAGTGGAATAGATAGGCCTGGCCCCTCAAGGAACATAGGTTCCTGTTAATGCTTCAAGGTTTTAGAAACAGATCTGTTGTCTAGTATACAATCATCTACACCACTTTAACAGGATTAATGGATACACCTCAAAAACTAGCTTATTTATTAAACCCTCTAACATCCCCCCATATACATTACTATAATAACAACACTTTACCACACTATCTAACGTTAACTACCTTGGTTCACTTAGGCAGGATACAAGGCTTATACTTGGGCAACACTAAGGTAAAGTCTACTTGAAGAGAGGCACATAAAAGGCTTGAAGCAGCCTGGGGTAGCAAAGCCCCACGTGGTACCCTAGTCACAACACAAACACTTAGGGTCGCCCAAAACACTGCCTTAGGAGGCATATCATTATAAATCGTTATAAATTAAAAGTTGTCCAATTTGCTTATAAATTTTTTTATGAAATGGTTATAGAAAGGGCTGCAACTGGTCCAACTTTCACCATCACACCCTAAACAGAAAAGGAGAAAAAAAATACACAACGTATTATGCAACGAATGTTCAACATTCTCAAATAATCTCAGGGAACACATGTGTCAACTAAAATGTCTACTATGTGCTGCAGAAGCACAAACTCTTGTAATAATTGTAATATGTATGTGCAATATAGTTATATGTATTTTTTTTTTTCTTTTTTTTTTGGCCAATTTTTTTTCTCTTTTGTTATCAAGGGATTTGCATGAAACTTGCACACCTTGCTCAATGGATGCCTATCTCAAGGGTGCCAATTATGAACGAAATCTGTCAAAGTCAAGCTCAGCTACAAGTGGCCGAACTTGGATCTTTATTTTACTCTGGAAAGTAATTTACACCTTCAAATTACTTCAGAGCTTTCATTTATTAATCAATTTACATGCAAATTACACCTTATATGTAGCGTTTGTGCTTCTACAGACTGTAGTAGACATTTTAGTCCAAAGTCTATGTGTTGATTTTATAAAAATTTATAAATATCATATATTGCATATTTTTTAGAAGGGTAACTTTGAATAATTAAATTATTGCACTAAACACTTTTTTGATAAAATGATCACTAGAATCCTTTATTATGTGCATAATTTAATATCTTAATGTTATAGAAATGATTTTAGTTGACACATGTGTTCCCTGAAACTATTTGAAAATTCGTTGCATAATTCGTTGTTTATTTTTTTTCTCCTTTTCTGTTTAGGGTGTGATGATGAAACTTGGACCAGCTGCAGCCCTTTCTATAACCATTTCATAAAAATATTTATAAGCAAATTGAACCACTTTTAATTTTACATCGATATGCCCCCTTATACTACACAATACTTATAAATCACACGCACACCAAGCTAGTAGCACGCTACCTTAATACTAATTAACTTATATGAGAAATACCCCAGCATGGGGTAAAGGAAGAGAGGAGTAGGAAAAGGAGGAGACAGACCCACACAGGAGAGGTGTTGACCCAAGCACAGTAGTCCAGAGAAAGAAGGAAGCAGCCTCTCCGCTCTCTTACTTTAATTGCTGCCGGCTGGATACTCAGCTAATCGTACAGCAGCCATCATTCCAAGTTTACTCAGACATACTTTACTAATTACTTAAAGCATTTCTAAACATAGCTGATAACTAGTTCAATATTTAATAATCAACAAGCTCAGAGTCTTAATGCTCTGTGAGAAACAAGATTCGTCTTACATCTGGCAAGGAAGATAGGAACAAAAAAGCATCAGCAGTCCTGTCAATTAATGTAAAGTAATTATTTAGAGCTCAATTTGACCTTTGGTTTCCAACTAAGGAACCCAGGGTCGTAACAGAGCCCAAACACAAGATGTTTCGGGGTACTGGTTACCAAACTTAAGTTTGCACACTTAACAAGTGCACTTAGCAAGTGTACTGGCTTCCACAGGCAGAAGAGCACCATTGTAAGTGAGCTGGTGAACCATTCCCTCACAGCAACAAGATACTTTCTATGCCAACATGTCAAGGGGCCCACTAGAATGAGAAGGAATGATGAACCAGCCAGTCTTGATCTGGCGTTCACTCTGAACGAGTCAGACATAAGGGAAGTCAAATCAGAACCCCCTCCCCCCTCATAGGCATGTGTGACCACAGTGTCCTAACATTTGAGTATCTGGTCGAAGCAGGATTAACCCATCCAAGGAATGGACCACAAAGTAAAAGGCTGGGATACCAAAGGGAAAACTATGATGAGATTAGAACATTTCGAACAGGAGTACCATGGGAGACAGAATTCAGTGAAAAGTCTGTTCAAGGTATGATGGACTACATCACCTAGAAGTGTCAGGAGGCAGAAAACAGGTTTATCCCGGCCCAGAGAAGGGGAAAGGAACTATCAGGGGAAAGCGCCAAGCCATTACGACTATATAGCACTGGGAAGGGGTCAGGATAAGGATTTTGGATGGGACGAGTTCCGTAGTTCAATCAGGCATGTACTGAAAGCAAGGCAGCTAATCACAAGGGCATGGAGAAACTATAGAAATAACAGGACACCTGAGACTAGAAAGAGATGCCAGTGCGCCATAAATGGGTACATCAGTGAGGAGAGAAGCAGAGAGGCACTTTGAAAATGACAGCAAATAAAGCCAAGACTCCAAAAAATTGCTATACAGCCACATCAGAAGGAAAACAGCAGTGAAAGAGCAGGTGGTGAAACTGAAAAAGGGAGATGTGTACACAGAGAATGACAAAGAGGCGTGTGCATGAAGAAGTAAACAAGATTCCAGGAGGTCATCGCAATAGAGCAAAGAGAAATCCCTGAACTAAAAGAGGTGGTGATAAACCACGCAGACTTGGAAGATATTAAAATTACCTGTGATGAGGTTAGGAAGTATCTGCTTGCTCTAGAAGTGACTAAGGCTGTTGGACCTGATGGAATCTCTCCATGGCTGTTAAAATAGGGGGCTGAAGCAATGTGTATGCTACTATCTATGGTGTATAACAAGTCACTGGAAACGGGAGACCTACCGGAGAACTGATGATGCTAAAATTATGAAAAGGATTAACACAGAGGAGGACAGCAAGCAGCTAAAGGATGAACTGGACAAACTGAAGAAATGGTCCAACAAATAGCTACTAGAGTTTAACTCGAGCAAGTGCAAAGTGATGACGATAAGTGTAAGGAGCAGGAGGCCAAAGACGAGGTACCATCTGGGAGAAGAAATCCTTCAGGAGTCAGGACGAGATACAGATCTGGAGGCTGGTATCACACCAGACCTGTCCCCTGAAGCCCACATCAAAAGGAAAATTCAGCGGCGTATGCAAGGCAAGCACACATAAGAAATGTCTCCAGCAACTTGTGTAAGGAATCATTCAGAACCTTGAATACTTGATATGTCAGACCAATACTGGAATATGCGGCTCCAGCTTGGAGTTCACATCTAGTCAAACATAAAACGAAGTTAGAATAGGTTCAGAAGTATGCCACCAGGCTTGTCCCAGAGCTGAGAGAATGAGCTTTGAAAAAGGATTACTGGAACTGAACCTCACTACACCGGAAGACAGAAGAGTTAGGAGAGAAATGATCACCACCTACAAATTTCTCAGAGGAATTGACAGGGGTAGATAAAGATAAACGGCTTAACATGTGTGGTACGCGAACAGGGCAACACAGGGGAAAACTTGAGTACCCAAATGAGCCACAGGGACGTTAGAAAAAACTTATTCAGTGTCAGAGTAGTTAACAGGTGGAATGCATTAGGCAATGATGTGGTGGAGGCTGACCCCATACACAGTTTCAAATGTAGATATGATAGAGCCCAGTAGGCTCCGGAATCTATTCACCAGTTGATTGACAGTCGAGAGGCAAGACCAAAGCATCAGAGCTCAACCCCCGCAAGCACTACTAGGTGAGTATATCTCCAGGAAGTAGCCCGTAGCAGCTGTCTAGATCCCAGGTACCTATTTACTGATAGGTGAACAGGTTCAAAACAGGTTGAAAGAACTTGTGCCCATTTGTTTCTGCCTTGGCCGGGAATCGAACCTGGGCCTCTAAGACTACGACCCTCGAGCGCTGTCCACTCATCCGCGAGGCCCCGTAAGAAATGTGTAGGGAGCCATGTGTAGCTGGAGAGAGGGAGTGTGTGCAGGTGGAGATGGGTTATCTTGAGATGATTTCGGGGGTTAGTGTTCCCGCGGCCCGGTCCTCGACGAGGCCTCCACCCCCAGGAAGCAGGCCTTAGCAGCTAATTTTTTTTTGTGCAGGGATATTCCTGCGCGGGTCCCTAAGCCTATGGCTGGCCCACTAATGCAGCTCTCTAACTCCCAGGTACCTATTTACTGCTAGGTAACAGGGGCATCAGGGTGAAAAAAACACTTTGCCCATTTGTCTCCGCCTCCACTGGGGATCGAACCCGGAACCTCAGGACTACGAATCCGAAGCGCTGTGCACCCAGCTGTCAGGAGCCCAATGGAGAATAGACATTTGCCCAAACATACAAAATAAGGGGAACTAAAATGCACCAACTTAAGCCACACATCTACCCTAACCTAACCAACCTACGCATAGAAAACATGGCTATTTGAGTCGCACATTTTCATAGCACCCAATATTGTGTACGTCGGAGACCACAGGTGCATTAGTTGAAGGCACGGGTTGGCTGCACGCTGTGCGAGATGCTCCAGACCCGGGGACCTGGAGTGAGGGAAGGACTCCACACCCGAGGACCTGGAGTGAGAGGACTTCACACCCGAGGATCTGGAGTGAGAGAAGGATTCCAATCGAGAGGACTGGAGTGAAAGGGAGTGAAAGTGAGAGAGACCTGGAACGCGAGAGTGAGGATACCTGGAAGAATCAGTGACTAGGGAAATGTTTTATTGTTTTATTAAATAAACGACATCTCTTCATTGGAATGGGTTGGATCGTGTCAGGAATGGAGGAGAATTGTCCGTTATTTGAGCTGGACCTTCTTGCCATCAGGCTTCCAGCGACGGCTGGACTTTCTGGCCATCAGGCTTCCAACGACGGCTGGACCTTCTGGCCATCAGGCTTCCAGCAACGGCTGGACCTTCTCGACATCAGGACTCCAGCGACGGATGGACCTTCTGGCCATCAGGCTTCCAGCAACGGCTGGACCGTCAGGCTTCCAGCAACGGCTGGACCTTCTGGCCATCAAGCTTCCAGCAACGGCTGGACCGTCAGGCTTCCAGCAACGGCTAGACCTTCTGGCCATCAGGACTCCAGCAACGGCTGGACCTTCTGGCCATCAGGCTTCCAGCAACGGCTGGACCTTCTGGCCATCAGGCCTCCAGCAACGGCTGGACCTTCTGGCCATCAGGACTCCAGTAACGGCTGGACCTTCTGGCCATCAGGACTCCAGCAATTGCTGGACCTTCTGTCCATCAGGCCTCCAGCAACGGCTGGACCTTCTGGCCATCAAGCCTCCAGGAACGGCAGGACCTTCTGGCCATCAGGCCTCCAGGAACGGCTGGACCGCGTTTCAAGCCTGGTCCACATAGTGGCTCCCATGACAGCTCTCATAGCATTGTTTTGCTACTTCAAACTTTTTCCACTGTTGTTGTGATAGGCTTGTAAGTGCAGGTGCTGCATAGTCGAACACTGAGCTAACTGCCTCTCTATAATATGTGTGAAGGGCTTCCAGGCTGGCTCCTCCAGAGAGGGAGGTTAGTAACCTGAGGATTACAGTCTGGACCGCATTTCTCTCTCAAATAAGTGACCTCAACATTAAAATGTATTTATGTGTCCAGGATTATTCTTAGATACTGATAAGTGTCCACCCATTCAATTGGTTGACCCTGTACTTTGAGTTGGATGTTGAGCTTCACTACTTTTATGGGTAGGCTTTTGTCTTGGTGGGGTTGAGTTTGATACTAATCTGCTTTGCCTCTTCACTGATGAAGTCTAGGCACGCCGCTTCCCTTCCTTTTATGATGATGACAAAGTCGTCCGCGTAGTTTAGCAGCCTGCAGTGTTTTGAGAGTTTCAGCCTCATTATTCTTTTCATTAAACAGTTGAAGAGTATGGAGAGAGGGGAGAATGCCTCCTTTGCAGTGTACCATTTCATGTCTTTTGTGTTCACACTCTGTGCCTCGAAGTTTCACTCTTGCTTCTCTGTTTATGAGACAGTTTTTGGTCAAGGAGAGCAGGTTGACTTTGACCTCTTTGTCAACGAGGCAGCAAAGAATAGCTGGGGCAATAGCCAGATAGGTTTGGAGAGAAGGCTTTTTTCAAAGGTTTTCTCGAGGTCGAGGAATATCAGTATTCCTGGTCTGTCTCTCAGGTGGGCTAACAGAAGGGGAAGGGAACTATCAGAGGGAAAGCGCCAAGCCATTACGACTATATAGCACTTGGAAGGGGTCAGGATAAGGTTTTGGGATGGGACGGGGAAAGAATGGTGCTCAACCGAGGGCTAACAGAGTGGAAATACATTCCACTGTACCAACCCCTTTTCTATAGACTTATATGTTATAGTGCAGTTTAGGGATTTTCCAGGTTTCTAATAATTTTATAGGTTATTTTGTCGTCTACAGGGAGTTTAATCTTAGGAGTTTTTCTTATTCTGAATAATCTTATCCAGTGTGAAAGGGGTATTAGTGTCAGAGTCTTTTGCACTTGCTATTAAGATTATATGCCACCTTTCTTTCTCTAATCGTGTCTGGACATGCTAGTACATCTGGTGGATGCTGATTACTGGCTAATTCATCTGGATGTTGATTACTGGTGTCAGTTCCCGAATGAACACAGCCTCAAGCGTACGAAGCCTCCTACGATCATTGGTGCGTGTGATAGAAAGATACGACAATACTAGTACTACTAATTATGATAGTACAGCTGAAGTTTGAATATCGGAAAATTTATTTTTATTTTCTCAAATCAGTGGATAAATCAGTGAATGCTACTATAAGATATAATTGTAAGTTGTGTTAAAAGTAAAAAAAGTAACCCATTTGCATCGTATTTGTGTGAAAGTGTTTCTTTTCCGTTGGTATGTGGAGCTGTGGGAAGTGTGATGGTTGCATTTAACTTACGTGTTTATCGGGTTGTGGCGGAAATATGAATATGAGAAATATCCTGTTAACTTTCACATCATCAATGACTAGCGTTCAATATTACTGCAAGTAAAAATAATTGGTTTGAATATTTTTCGTCAAAATTTTTATAGGGTTAGCCGGCATCCAGTGCCAAAAATGGTGGTATTGGTCTGAATGTCACCCTGGGGAAGCTGTTCCCTTTTGAATTCTGGCAACCCCGACCAGCCAATGTTCATCCCTGAAGAAGGGACACCTAGGGTGATACCTGATCACCCTGGCTGTGATTCATACGTCAGGATGTGAGCAGCCGCGTCCAACAGCCTGGTTGACCAGTCCAGCAACGAGGTGACCTGGTCGAGGACCGAGCCGCGGGGGACGTTGAGTCACGAAGTCGTTGCAAGGTTACGGCAAGGTATCCCGTACCTCACACCTTTCCCTCTCACAATTTGAGAGTCCTCAGTGTTCAGAGGTCCAAGTGGCCTCCAAGTGCTGACTCACTTGGAGGCCCGAATGTTTGGCCTCCAGCCAACTGACAGACAGACAAACATATTCTCTCTTATAGTATAGATGAACCTGTCACTGAGGCATATTAACACTTCGCGAAGGTTATTATATATTATCCAGTGATAGTGTCACATTAACCTCAAGCAGTGTTTACCTGAGTGCTTACCTAACATTAACGATGGAGAGTGTGGTCTAGTTATATACATACCTCCTAGTACCCATTTCATACCAAGTCCAACCTGGTTTTCTGTGTGAACACATTGAATTCTTATATTCTACAGGAATCCTCTCCTCAACATCACTGACAATGTCCACATTAGCGGTCTAATGCTATATGTTTAGCTAATTAAAGTCTCACCGCTTTAATTACCAAATAAAAGTTCTTAAGGATCTTCTTGAGGTTATCTTGAGATGATTTCGGGGCTTTTTTTTAGTGTCCCCGCGGCCCGGTCCTCGACCAGGCCTCCACCCCCAGGAAGCAGCCCGTGACAGCTGACTAACACCCAGGTACCTATTTTACTGCTAGGTAACAGGGGCATAGGGTGAAAGAAACTCTGCCCAATGTTTCTCGCCGGCACCTGGGATCGAACCCAGGACCACAGGATGACAAGTCCAGCGTGCTGTCCGCTCGGCCGACCGGCTCCATTCGGCCGACCGGCTTCACTCCAGGATGTATACATTTCAACCACAACTAAAATAATTTGCAAGAATCACTTACAAATAAAGCTTCTATATCTATATATCAATTAAGTGCCAACCGATAATGCAGTGTCCGAGCTACTTATCCCCTGGACCCCGAGCATGTTTGTATGAGGAATAATGAATGGAGGCGCGGCAGCCTACACGGACTAGGGACTCCTGAACTTGCCCTTGGCATTCCTCACCAGACTTTGGAGGAGGTGGGAGGGGGAGGGGGAGGGGGGGGGGAGGGGGAGGGGGGGGTGGGGGAGGGAGACAAAGGCAGGGAAAGTAGGAACAATAAAAAAGGTTATTTCTATTGTTTAGCTTTAAATGGCAGTGAAAGAATTAAGCCGTGTGTTCCTCACATGAGTAGCGGTGAGAGTATACGTTTCGGGAATCGTGGAGGCAGTATGAGAGAGCAAAGCAAATGTTTATCATTCTTACCGACTAATTAACTTGTATCTGTTGGCGAAAAGTCACATGAAATAAAATATAGCGTAAAGTTTCTCGGGATATTGTTAAACATCGTTGACATTTCCCTTCTTTTTGTTGTATTAATGTTCATATTGCTGACGTTATCACTGGCAACGTCTTCACACATGCAGGAGAAGGAGAGATTAGTTGAATTGGTAACTTTTTTTTTTTGGGGGGGGGGGGACCAATTTCAGTCAATTTATTTTTTTCCAAGATGAGCAATAGTTGTATTTAAGATTATTGAATTAAGTTATTCCACATTAGTTTGATGTTAAGCTAAAAGAACGATAGTTAGATCAGTCATCTATGTTCCATCTATGTTACAACATTTGGAATTCATTCGTAACACTTGAAATCCTGAACCACTGTCCTGAGAGGTGCCTGGCGCCGCTCAGGTGACGGAGGCACCATCATCATCACTATAACCATCTTATATTATCTTGAGATGATATCGGGGCTTAGCGTCCCTGCGGCCCGGTCCTTGACCAGGCCTCTATTTTGTTGCATACTCCCAGGAAGCAGCCCGTAGCAGCTGTCTAACTCCCAGGTACCTACTTACTACTAGGTAACATGGGTATCAGGGTGAAAGAAACTCACTCTAACACTCTTCTCTACACACTATCTTCATCACTGTAACACTCTTCACTACACACTATCTTCATCACTGTAACACTCTTCACTACACATCACCTTCATCACTGTAACCATCTTCACTACACATCACCTTCATCACTGTAACCATCTTCACTACACATCATCTTCATCACTGTAACACTCTTCACTACCCAAGCACTGTCATCATTGCTCCCGTTCCTCTCCTTCACCGTTGCCTTTATCATCACCATCTTCCCTACATTTCCCATACATCCTTACCCCTTCACCACCTCCCTTACTCTTCATCACTCTCTTTACCCCTCACCCCCCTTCCCTACCCTTCATTAAATTTCCTATCCTTCACCTCCTTTCTTACCCTTCATCATGCCCCACCTCTTCCCTTCACCACCATGCCTACCCTTCACCACCATGCCTTCTCTTCCCTTCCTGACTCTTCACCACCTTCAATACCCTTCCCCACCAGCCCTCCCCTTCACCTTCCTTACTCTTCACCACCATCCCTACCCTTCACCACCATCCCTACTCTTCAACACCATCTCTACCCTTCTCCCCTATCCCTCCCCATCGCCAAATTTCTTACCCTTCACCGCCTTCCTTACTCTGCATCACCATCTCTACCCTTCACCACCATCGCAACCCTTCACCATTTGGGAATAATGATGTCTGACGATCTAACGTTTAGGGAGCATAACCAAGCAAATATTGCTTCACTCACATCTATCCTCCCTACCCGCCTCCTTAGAGCACGCCTCTATCCTCCCTACCCGCCTCTATAGAGCACGCCTCTATCCTTCCTACCCGCCTCCTTAGAGCACGCCTCTATCCTCCCTATCCGCCTCCTTAGAGCACGCCTCTATCCTCCCTATCCGCCTCCTTAGAGCACGCCTCTATCCTCCCTATCCGCCTCCTTAGAGCTCACTTCTTTCCTCCCTACCAGCCTCCTTAGAGCACGCCTCTATCCTCCCTACCAGCCTCCTTAGAGCTCACTTCTTTCCTCCCTACCAGCCTCCTTAGAGCACACATCTATCCTCCCTACCAGCCTCCTTAGAGCACACATCTATCCTCCCTACCAGCCTCCTTAGAGCACACATCTATCCTCCCTACCAGCCTCCTTAGAGCACACATCTATCCTCCCTACCCGCCTCCATAGAGTACTCATCTATCCTACCTACCCGCCTCCTTAGAGTACTCATCTATCCTCCCTACCCGTCTCCATAGAGCACGCCTCTATCCTCCCTATCCGCCTCCATAGAGCACGCCTCTATCCTCCCTACCCGCCTCCTTAGAGCACGCCTCTATCCTCCCTACCAGCCTCCTTAGAGCACGCCTCCATCCTCCCTATCCGCCTCCATAGAGCACGCCTCAATCCTCCCTACCAGCCTCCTTAGAGCACACATCTATCCTCCCTACCAGCCTCCTTAGAGCACACATCTATCCTCCCTACCAGCCTCCTTAGAGCACACATCTATCCTCCCTACCCGCCTCCATAGAGTACTCATCTATCCTACCTACCCGCCTCCTTAGAGTACTCATCTATCCTCCCTACCCGTCTCCATAGAGCACGCCTCTATCCTCCCTATCCGCCTCCATAGAGCACGCCTCTATCCTCCCTATCCGCCTCCATAGAGCACGCCTCTATCCTCCCTACCCGCCTCCTTAGAGCATGCCTCTATTTTCCTATTCTATTATTGTTATATAACTCGTATATTGTGGTTATATACCTAGCTTGTAAGTCCTAAATTGTGAAGATGTTCTTGTCATGTTTGTAATGTAAATGTCCTGATGCCTACCTGCTCACTCCACTCATCTGAATTACAGCGAAAGAATTTATCGTCTCACACCCCGGCATAGTATTAGTAGCAGTCTTTCCCGTTCCCTTTGTTTCTCCTGTTCACAACCTTCTAGATGTCTGGTTAGATTGTTTGTTACTCGAGACTTAAGTGATCCATTCACTCATACACTAACACATTGTTAGTGTATGGCTTAGAATAAGCCATAACATAGCTAACATAAGCTAACATAAGAACGGTCTTTAGAAACTTGTGTAAGGAATCTTTCAGAACATTATATACCACATATGTCAGACCAATCCTGGAGTATGCGGCTCCAGCATGGAGTCCATATCTAGTCAAGCATAAGACTAAACCGGAAAAGGTTCAAAGGTTTGCCACCAGACTAGTACCAGAACTGAGGGGTATGAGCTACGAGGAGAGACTACGGGAATTATACCTCACGTCACTGGGACACAGAAGAGTTAGTGGGGACATGATCACCATATACAAGATTCTCAGAGGAATTGATAGGGTAGATAAAGACAGACTTTAACATAAGGGGCACACGCACTAGGGGACACAGGTGGAAATTGAGTGCCCAAATGAGCCATAGAGACCTTAGAATTTTTTTTTAGTGTCAGAGTAGTTGACAAATGGAATGCATTAGGCAGTGATGTAGTGGAGGCTGACTCCCTACACAGTTTCAAGTGTTGATATGATAGAGCCCAATAGGCTCAGGAACCTGTACATCAGTTGATTGACAGTGTAGACCTCTGTCGTGATGCTGGCAACAGACGCCGGAGCCAATCAGAGAAGAGTATGGAATGGCGGGAAGATCTAGGTAGTTCTGATTCCTCGAGCGGTGATGACGTCACATCATTCACGAGGGCCATGATTGGCCAGCTTCCAGCATCCGGGCAGAACTACTCCAAGCTGGAGGTGACCATCTCAAGGGCTGTGAGATACGTCCCTTTGTCCCGATGGTCCTAAGTGTTATTATTATCCTCACACTGGTGAGGCTAATACCAGGTACCGGATCTCTGGGGAATTGTTGGTGTTCAGAGGGTTTATTTTCCGTCAGCCAGAAGGATTTACAACACAAACTGACGGTCCCGGAGAAGCCAGAGACCGACCAGTGTGTCGGCCCCAGAGTCTAGCGGTATTAAGGTCACTAAGTAAGGAGACATCTGCAACATTCAGGAAGAAATTGTTGAGTAAACAGCTTAGGACAAAGACTGCATCACGTGTAACAATTTAAGGGGTAAGACTGTGCAATATGTGAGTATGATTGGAGAAGTGATTGTCCAATCATGCGTGGAACAATCACGTACGAAATATACAGTTAGTGTGAAAAGCTTTTGGCACAGAGCGAACGAGGGGAGGTTTCGCTAGAGGCGGATGGATGTGTTAAATAAACCAACCTCCTCCGGCAGTAGTGTGTGTGTGTTCCTGGACTCACTCACCGCGCGCCACCAACAGAAAACAGGATTCAGTGAATGAGTAGAGCGCCATAGTGTTGTGGAGGAGTGTAGGGGTGTTAATGGTACCTCAGTATAGAGACTGTGAGAGATTGTTGCACGTTATGCATGAGCTCTTATGGTCGTATCTCAGTGATCGATCAGCTTGCATTGTTGCAATTCCTAACTGCTGGAGTTAACTTCATCAAGAGACACTGAACTAGATTTCTCAATACCAATATAGCTTCATTCTCAGATAACCTAAGGAATCTTATCATAAATAACAATCTCAACAAAAATCACATTCTAGGAGGTGTATATGTAAAGTCATTATTTTTTGATGATTGTAATCAGAAAAACCAAAATGTGTAATCATTGTATTGTTACATGAAGAGTTAAATTCAAGTGATCATTATTATGGTACACAAGTGTCCTTAACTTCTATACCATAATAGGTGATAGAGAAGATCGTGAGAAAAAAACTAGTACTATAACTCATCTGGAGAGAAGGGACTTCGTGACAACTCATCAACATGGGTTCAGGGAAAGTAAATCTTGCCTCACTGACTTAAAAGAATTCTACGATCAGGTGACAAAGATTAAGCAAGAAAGAGAAGGATGGGCCGACTGCATTTTCTTGGACTGTTGGAAAGCCTTTGACACAGTACCACATAAGAGGCTGGTGCATAAGCTGGAGAAAAAAGTAGGAGAAAATGGTAAGGTGCTCCAGTGGAAAATGGGGGTACCTAAGCAATATGAAGCCTTACAGGCTATTCATGCCCGTGCCACCTTTTTGGTGGCTTAATCTTTATCAATCAATCAATCAATAGGAAGCAGAACATTACAGTGAGAGGTCAGACCTCAGATTGGCGGGAAGTCACCAGTGGAGTCCCACAGGGTTCTGTACTCGGTCCTATCCTATTTCTGGTATACGTAAATGATCTCCCAGAGGGTATAGACTCATTCCTCTCAATGTTTGCTGACGATGCCAAAATTCTGAGAAGGATTCAGACAGAGAGGAGAGCATGAGACTTCAAGAAGACCTGGACAAACTGAAAGAATGGTCCAACAAATGGTTGTTTGAGTTTAACCGAAGCAAATGTAATATAAATAAGATTGGTGTAGGAAAAAGGAGGCCAGATACAGGGTATCATATGGAAGATGAAATTTATCAATAATGAAAGAGAAGGACTTGGGGGTTGATATCACGCCAGACCTGTCCCCTGCAGCCCATATCAAAAGCATAATATCAGCGGCATATGCCAGGTTGGCCAACATAAGAACGGCCTTTTGAAACTTGTGTAAGGAATCATTCAGAACTTTGTAGACCACATATGTCAGACCAATCCTGGAGTATGCTGCTCCAGCATGGAGTCTATATCCAGTCAAGCATAAGACTAAACTGGAAAAGGTTCAAAGGTTTGCCACCAGACTACTACCCGAACAGAGGGGCATGAGCTACGAGGAGAGACTATGGGAATTAAACCTCATTTCGCTGGAAGATAGAAGAGTTTGTGGGGACATGATTACCACACACAAGATTCTCAAAGGAATTAGTTGGGTAGATAAATACAGACTTTAATACAAGGGGGCACATGCACTAGGGAACACAGGTGGAAATTGAGTGCCCAAATGAGCCAAAGAGACATTAGAATTTTATTTTAGTGTCAGACTAGTGGAATTGACAAATGGAATGCATGAGGCAGTGATGTGATGGAGGCTGACTCCATACACAGTTTCAAGTGTTGATATGATAGAGTCCAATAGGCTCAGGAACCTGTACACCAGTTGATTGACAGTTGAGAGGCGGGACCAAAGAGCTAGAGCTCCACCTCGCAAGCACAACTAGGTGCTTGTGCATCATCTGAGCGCTGGAGGTTGAGTCACCTGGCTGACCTCCACAGTCTACCTGCCGTCTGAACCATCTACGACAGCTGGGAATGAGCGTGTCAGGTGTGAGTGAAGTACTCATTCCCGGGTTATTTATAAAGTATTGTGCACATAATTTTGATGATTAGTAATCGCCCAATCTCGGATTATCAGAGTTTATCTCGCAACGAGCGTCTCTGTGGTGGGGTCTAAAGAGATTGTGAAGGTGTTAATCTGTTAGTTGTCAGCTCTTAACCTTCCTCGACCTGTCACTAGTGGAGTGACAGGTGACATGTGTGTGTGTAATTACTATATAAACACAAATGAGACATAGGTTGTTAACATCTGTTTACAGGACTTGTTGAAAGAGAAATAGGTTATGACGGTCGTCTTAGTGACCCGCACGTAAGTGGTGTGGTTATGACGGTCGTCTTAGTGACCCGTACGTAAGTGGTGTGGTTATGAGGGTCGTCTTAGTGACCCGCACGTAAGTGGTGTGGTTATGACGGTCGTCTTAGTGACCCGCACGTAAGTGGTGTGGTTATGACAGTCGTCTTAGTGACCCGCACGTAAGTGGTGTGGTTATGACGGTCGTCTTAGTGACCCGCACGTAAGTGGTGTGGTTATGACGGTCGTCTTAGTGACCCGCACGTAAGTGGTGTGGTTATGAGGGTCGTCTTAGTGACCCGCACGTAAGTGGTGTGGTTATGACGGTCGTCTTAGTGACCCGCACGTAAGTGGTGTGATTATGACGGTCGTCTTAGTGACCCGCACGTAAGTGGTGTGGTTATGACGGTCGTCTTAGTGACCCGCACGTAAGTGGTGTGGTTATGACGGTCGTCTTAGTGACCCGCACGTAAGTGGTGTGGTTATAACAGTCGTCTTAGTGACCCGCACGTAAGTGGTGTGGTTATGACAGTCGTCTTAGTGACCCGCACGTAAGTGGTGGGATTAGCAGTTGTCTCTGCGACAAGTAATATTATTCTCATGTGTGTGTGTTTATGGTGTTAAGTAACACCTTGTTAGCGGCTTGCCTGTGTGATAAGCGATAATTAATTATTAGATTAAATATTGAAAAGTCATTAACGTAATTCGTAAAGTTATAATTGTATTTGATTGTCAGCTGTCTGGTTGACAGTCTAATTAAAGTAAAGAGTTATTGTTAAGAATTGTTAATTGTTTAGTGACAGCGATTAGCGTAATTGTCTTTGATTGATGACTGTCTGTGTGAGTGATTATTGAGATTGGTGTTAATTAATTAACGTAAATTAATTGAGTAATTCATTTGATTCATTGTAATTTAATGTCTCTGTGACTTTATTTAAGTAAAGTAATTACATGTATTGTTGTTATTGTGGCGATTGTCTTAGTGACAATGTTGTGTTTCATTAACATGTGTATCAGGCGATGAGTCACAATAATGTGGCTTAAGTAAGTTGGCCAGACTACACACAAGAAGGTGAAGGGACGACGATGTTTCGATCCGTCCTGGACCATTCTCAAGTTGATCGACTTGAGAATGGTCCAGAACGGATCGAAACGTCGTCGTCCCTTCACCTTCTAGTGTGTGGTCTGGTCAAATTAACATGTGTTAATGTATTGTGTTTGTGAAGTGTTTTGATATTTGCCATGAGTGTTAATGTTAGTGTTCAGGTTAATTCCCTATTGTTCATAACCCGTCCAGTGGGTCTGAGACTGTGTCTCTTGACACCTGTCAGAGCGGCGGATCTAGAGACCAACTGTCAAGGGTGTTTTGACAGCTATTGAAGTGACACTCCTGAGTTAACGTAAGCGTGGGCGGCTGTGTATTATTCAAAAGTGTGTTGAATAAATTAATTTATTTTGTTATGCAGGCCTTTAATGTCATTCCTCATTCTGCACTACTGTCGGCCTTATTCATCTTGTTACATAAACAATAACCTTGAGTTGGCTCGGTTTCTAGTCCCTAACTCCAATCACTGAATAATATAAATTCGGTGTGAGAACCCATTCACTACCTGCTAGACTTGCTTGCAAGCATGTTGCAGAGTGAACGACGCAAGTGAGGAAGGTCTGGTATTTATTGTGGAAGTGAAGACCACCCCTGGCTTTCACCTCCATCTGAGGTACTTGATCTCTGGCTTTTGCTCACGTCTCCTATGTGTATTTAACTAGTAGTATTTCACCTTCTGGTGCCAGCGCAGTGATAGGTTGTGTGGTAGAATTGGTTATTACACATTTTACGCTCAAGGTCATCTAAGTGTGTATGAGAGTGTATATCTCACATCCGACGCCCAAGGCAAGGGGCTAAGATGTATATTATACTCTCACCTTCCAGATTTGTTAATTTTACATCTGGCTTCCCTACCTGGAGGCTGTGTGTCTGTAGTAAGCCACCCGGAAGTATAATTTCACATCTGGCACCAAACGTGGGGCTAAGTAACTTAAGCTCATCAGCAACAGTAAAGCCTCATAGTCAGATGTATATTCTCACAGAGTGCCAGTTACAACTCCCACTTCTTGAAGCGTATAACAAAGCTCAAGTTATGATCATGAGGTATGATCTTCCCCTCTGGCCAACAGTGCTGAAAAACATAAACCAAAAGGGAAACTACCGGTAATTATCTGAACGACTGACTGAGACTGAGAACAACAAATTGGTCATCGAATCTACGAGGAAAAGTGACCCAAACTGGCATGGAAGAACCAGAACCTGAGGGAAAACACTTGAACATTGTACCTACTGGAGCCGCACGAAGGCTGGGAAGACTGTCTCAGTGCCAAGGTTGGGCAGAGTTGGAGGGACCCAAGAGGGAAGTAGTGCACGATTTTTTTACCTGAATTATAAGCTGGATAAAAAGAACAAAAATCACATTAATGAGATGTATCAATGAGAAAGTAAGTAAGAACCATGAGTAGGATTCGATCCTATGATCTGGGTACTGCCAAGCACACGCTTTATACCACTACCCCTTGACATGGAACAAAGCAATGCAACCTCCGCACTCTAAGTGTCATGAGGCTTTAATTGAAGCCAAGTCAGGGTTTTCACCCATTGTCTCCCCATACAATCTGGGTACAGTGGCCTAAGGTACTAACCTAGTTGAGCTTACAGGGGTTGAACTCAGGCTCTTTGGTCCTGCCTCTCAACTGTCTATCAACTGGTGTACAGATTCCTGAGCCTAATGGGCTCTATCATATCTACATTTGAAGCTGTGTACGGAGTCAGCCTCCACCACATCGTAACTACTTAAAGGTGTGTGCTTCATCGTACCCAGAGCAGAGGTTCAATCCTCCTCATGGCTCCTACTGAATTTCTCAATGATACATTCATTGTGCATTCACAGAGAAGCGTCGGTGGTGAACTCCTACATCAGATTGCATTGCTTCTACCATGTGGCGCCCCGTCATGGCTCATACTGATTTTCTCCTAGATTCAATAGTACTTAAGTAGTTGGGGCACAAGTATACCAGTCCTTTAATAGCTAAAAGGTGGAAGTCGCGAGCTGAGGTTCGATAACCACTAGCACAGAGAGACCGTTGTACTGTTGGGTACGACCACACACACCAGCATTACTGCCTAGTCCAGGGCTGACAGCCTCCAACAATCAGCATAAAACACAACTAATCTTTTAATTCTCGTTGGCGTATTGCTGAACAAAAATACTTCTCCTCCCCCCCCCCCCCCTACACCCCACCCCTTTGTGCCAATAAAACCCTCCATCCATCAAGCACACTCACATTAGAGTTTTGTCTGAAACTAAAAAAATATTGTTGTCAGGATGGTTATTTTTTCCTGATGTTTTGGCTACATTAATTTCCACCGATTCATTCATTACCGAAGCACTAGCAATAATTGGTCGTTAATGGCTGGGTAATGAATATGTGCTCTTGCCAGTCTTCAGTTGGGAAAAATATGGCCCAAGTAAATTAAAGATTTATGTTCTATTAACATGGAAATAACGAGTTATATATACGGAGGCTCCCGGACGAGAGCTGGGCAGCTTTGTCAAGTCCGAAAATTGCGTTTTCTGGTTGGGTTGTCTAATTATTTTGGTTGCTATTCTTACTGATTTGATTTGTTTTATATTTGTTAATGGGTCTGAATTCCTTTTATGCATATATTGTCTAATTCAGTATATTTATCGATATTGCTAAGGTGTGGTGGTGTGACTTTGGAAATGGACGGAGCATAGGAGTGAGGAACATGGCCACTGGAGATGGAGGATCACAAGTTATGTGGGGTCGCTGGAGGAGGTGAAGCAGGCACCCACGTCGGGCTCTCAGCGGCGTCAGGGCGGCTCTCTGTAAGATAAAGTTCGTTAATATTAATTTACCAACCATAAATTTCCCGTGAGACAGTAGAGTATGTGTGTGTGTGTGTGTGTGTGTGTGTGTGTGCGTTTGGGTTCCAGCGGCCATTTTGTGTACAGAGACGCCACAGATCTGCGACATTTGTGAGATCAACTTTCAATATGCGTCCCCAGCATGGACGCCTTACCTGAAAAAAAGACAAGAACAAACTAGAAACGTTGCATACATAACCAACGAGACTCGTTCCTGAGTTGAGGAAATTAAGCTATGAGGAAAGACTGATAGAACTGGACCTTACTACACTGAAGGATAAGAAAGCTAGGGGGACATGATAACAACATATAAGATTTTATCTTATATAACATTCGAAGGGAAATTGACAAAGTAGACAAACCATCGTTGTTCTAAGCTATGAACAAAAGAACAAGGCGCCATAGATGGAAAATGGAGACACAAATGAGTCATAGAAACATCAGGAAGAATTTGTTCAGTGTTCGAACTGTCAATAAACTTAATAGGTTGGACGCAGAAGTCGGTGAAGCTAATTCGATTCAAAATTTTAAACGTATAAATGATAAAAGCGTGAGAAATGAAGTCATTGTATTAATCTAAGAACGTTTGAAAGGCGGGACCAGGAGCCTAACTCGACCCCCCTACAAGCACATCTAGGTGAGCACATAAAATAACTAGTATAAACTTCACTATCATCACACTATTACATAGAAAAGCCTAATATCCATAGGGCCATCCAGTAAGGTTAGCAGACTCTTAGACGATGCCTCTGCTATAGAAACATGTACAGTAAAATGCAGATATAAATGTGACAGTGTAAACTCAGTAGAGTACTGTACTTATCTTATCTCACTATGTATGGGGTATGGGGTCCACTACTGTCGATAGGTGGGGTATGGGGTCCACCACCGCCCACAGGATGGGTATGGGGTTCACTACCCCCCACAGGATGGGTATGGGTCCACTACCACCCACAGGATGGGTATGGGGTCCACTACCACCCACAGGATGGGTATGGAGTCCACTACCACCCACAGGATGGGTATGGGTCTCACTACCTCACACAGGATGGGTATGGGTCCTCTACTGCCCACAGGATGGGTATGGGGTCCATTACCGCCCACAGGATAAGTATGGGGTTCACTACCCCCCACAGGATGGGTATGGGTCCACTACCGCCCACAGGATGGGAAGTGGTACACTACCACCCACAGGATGGTTCTTGAATCCACTGCCACCCACAGGATGGATATGGGGTCCTCTACCACCCACAGGATGGGTATGGGGTACACTACCACCCACAGGATGGGTATGGGATTCACTACCACCCACAGGATGGGTATGGGGGTCCACTACCACACAACAATGAGACAGTCTGGCCTCACCAACAATGAGACAGTCTGGTCTCACCAACAATGAGACAGTCTGGCCTCACCAACAATGAGACAGTCTGGTCTCACCAACAATGAGACAGTCTGGCCTCACCAACAATGAGACAGTCTGGCCTCACCAACAATGAGACAGTCTGGTCTCACCAACAATGAGACAGTCTGGTCTCACCAACAATGAGACAGTCTGGTCTCACCAACAATGAGACAGTCTGGTCTCACCAACAATGAGACAGTCTGGTCTCACCAACAATGAGACAGTCTGGTCTCACCAACAATGAGACAGTCTGGTCTCACCAACAATGAGACAGTCTGGTCTCACCAACAATGCGACAGTCTGGTCTCACCAACAATGAGACAGTCTGGTCTCACCAACAATGAGACAGTCTGGTCTCACCAACAATGAGACAGTCTGGTCTCACCAACAATGAGACAGTCTGGCCTCACCAACAATGAGACAGTCTGGTCTCACCAACAATGAGACAGTCTGGTCTCACCAACAATGAGACAGTCTGGCCTCACCAACAATGAGACAGTCTGGTCTCACCAACAATGAGACAGTCTCGTCTCACCAACAATGAGACAGTCTGGTCTCACCAACAATGAGACAGTCTGGCCTCACCAACAATGAGACAGTCTGGTCTCACCAACAATGAGACAGTCTGGTCTCACCAACAATGAGACAGTCTGGTCTCACCAACAATGAGACAGTCTGGTCTCACCAACAATGAGACAGTCTGGTCTCACCAACAATGAGACAGTCTGGTCTCACCAACAATGAGACAGTCTGGTCTCACCAACAATGAGAGAGTCTGGTCTCACCAACAATGAGACAGTCTGGTCTCACCAACAATGAGACAGTCTGGTCTCACCAACAATGAGACAGTCTGGTCTCACCAACAATAAGACAGTCTGGTCTCACCAACAATGAGACAGTCTGGTCTCACCAACAATGAGACAGTCTGGTCTCACCAACAATGAGACAGTCTGGTCTCACCAACAATGAGACAGTCTGGCCTCACCAACAATGAGACAGTCTGGTCTCACCAACAATGAGACAGTCTGGTCTCACCAACAATGAGACAGTCTGGTCCTCACCAACAATGAGACAGTCTGGTCTCACCAACAATGAGACAGTCTGGTCTCACCAACAATGAGACAGTCTGGTCTCACCAACAATGAGACAGTCTGGTCTCACCAACAATGAGACAGTCTGGTCTCACCAACAATGAGACAGTCTGGTCTCACCACAATGAGACAGTCTGGTCTCACCAACAATGAGAAGTCTGGTCTCACCAACAATGAGACAGTCTGGTCTCACCAACAATGAGACAGTCTGGTCTCACCAACAATGAGAGAGTCTGGTCTCACCAACAATGAGACAGTCTGGTCCTCACCAACAATGAGACAGTCTGGTCTCACCAACAATGAGAGAGTCTGGTCTCACCAACAATGAGACAGTCTGGTCTCACCAAACAATGAGACAGTCTGGTCTCACCAACAATGAGACGAGTCTGGTCTCACCAACAATGAGACAGTCTGGTCTCACCAACAAAAGTCTGTCCACCAACAATGAGACAGTCTGGTCTCACCAACAATGAGACAGTCTGGTCTCACCAACAATGAGAGAGTCTGGTCTCACCAACAATGAGACAGTCTGGTCTCACCAACAATGAGACAGTCTGGTCTCACCAACAATGAGAGAGTCTGGTCTCACCAACAATGAGACAGTCTGGTCTCACCAACAATGAGAGAGTCTGGTCTCACCAACAATGAGACAGTCTGGTCTCACCAACAATGAGAGAGTCTGGTCTCACCAACAATGAGACAGTCTGGTCTCACCATCAATGAGACAGTCTGGTCTCACCAACAATGAGACAGTCTGGTCTCACCAACAATGAGACAGTCTGGTCTCACCAACAATGAGAGAGTCTGGTCTCACCAACAATGAGACAGTCTGGTCTCACCAACAATGAGACAGTCTGGTCTCACCAACAATGAGACAGTCTGGCCTCACCAACAATGAGACAGTCTGGTCTCACCAACAATGAGACAGTCTGGTCTCACCAACAATGAGACAGTCTGGTCTCACCAACAATGAGACAGTCTGGTCTCACCAACAATGTAGACAGTCTGGTCTCACCAACAATGAGACAGTCTGGTCTCACCAACAATGAGACAGTCTGGTCTCACCAACAATGAGACAGTCTGGTCCTCACCAACAATGAGACAGTCTGGTCCTCACCAACAATGAGACAGTCTGGTCTCACCAACAATGAGACAGTCTGGTCTCACCAACAATGAGACAGTCTGGTCTCACCAACAATGAGAGAGTCTGGTCTCACCAACAATGAGACAGTCTGGTCTCACCAACAATGAGACAGTCTGGTCTCACCAACAATGAGACGAGTCTGGTCTCACCAACAATGAGACAGTCTGGTCTCACCAACAATGAGACAGTCTGGTCTCACCAACAATGAGACGAGTCTGGTCTCACCAACAATGAGACAGTCTGGTCTCACCAACAATGAGACAGTCTGGTCTCACCAACAATGAGACAGTCTGGTCTCACCAACAATGAGACGAGTCTGGTCTCACCAACAATGAGACAGTCTGGTCTCACCAACAATGAGACAGTCTGGTCTCACCAACAATGAGACAGTCTGGTCTCACCAACAATGAGACAGTCTGGTCTCACCAACAATGAGACAGTCTGGTCTCACCAACAATGAGAGAGTCTGGTCTCACCAACAATGAGACAGTCTGGTCTCACCAACAATGAGACAGTCTGGTCTCACCAACAATGAGACAGTCTGGTCTCACCAACAATGAGACAGTCTGGTCTCACCAACAATGAGACAGTCTGGTCTCACCAACAATGAGACAGTCTGGTCTCACCAACAATGAGACAGTCTGGTCTCACCAACAATGAGACAGTCTGGTCCTCACCAACAATGAGACAGTCTGGTCTCACCAACAATGAGACAGTCTGGTCTCACCAACAATGAGACAGTCTGGTCTCACCAACAATGAGACAGTCTGGCCTCACCAACAATGAGACAGTCTGGTCTCACCAACAATGAGACAGTCTGGTCTCACCAACAATGAGACAGTCTGGTCTCACCAACAATGAGACAGTCTGGTCTCACCAACAATGAGACAGTCTGGTCTCACCAACAATGAGACAGTCTGGTCTCACCAACAATGAGACAGTCTGGTCTCACCAACAGTGAGACAGTCTGGTCTCACCAACAATGAGAGAGTCTGGTCTCACCAACAATGAGACAGTCTGGTCTCACCAACAATGAGAGAGTCTGGTCTCACCAACAATGAGACAGTCTGGTCTCACCAACAATGAGACAGTCTGGTCTCACCAACAATGAGACAGTCTGGTCTCACCAACAATGAGAGAGTCTGGTCTCACCAACAATGAGACAGTCTGGTCTCACCAACAATGAGACAGTCTGGTCTCACCAACAATGAGAGAGTCTGGTCTCACCAACAATGAGACAGTCTGGTCTCACCAACAATGAGACAGTCTGGTCTCACCAACAATGAGAGAGTCTGGTCTCACCAACAATGAGACAGTCTGGTCTCACCAACAATGAGACAGTCTGGTCTCACCAACAATGAGACAGTCTGGTCTCACCAACAATGAGACAGTCTGGTCTCACCAACAATGAGAGAGTCTGGTCTCACCAACAATGAGACAGTCTGGTCTCACCAACAATGAGACAGTCTGGCTCACCAACAATGAGACAGTCTGGTCTCACCAACAATGAGACAGTCTGGTCTCACCAACAATGAGACAGTCTGGCCTCACCAACAATGAGACAGTCTGGTCTCACCAACAATGAGACAGTCTGGTCTCACCAACAATGTGACAGTCTGGTCTCACCAACAATGAGACAGTCTGGTCTCACCAACAATGAGACAGTCTGGTCTCACCAACAATGAGACAGTCTGGCCTCACCAACAATGAGACAGTCTGGTCTCACCAACAATGAGACAGTCTGGTCTCACCAACAATGAGACAGTCTGGTCTCACCAACAATGAGACAGTCTGGTCTCACCAACAATGAGACAGTCTGGTCTCACCAACAATGAGACAGTCTGGTCTCACCAACAGTGAGACAGTCTGGTCTCACCAACAATGAGACAGTCTGGTCTCACCAACAATGAGACAGTCTGGTCTCACCAACAATGAGAGAGTCTGGTCTCACCAACAATGAGACAGTCTGGTCTCACCAACAATGAGACAGTCTGGTCTCACCAACAATGAGACAGTCTGGTCTCACCAACAATGAGAGAGTCTGGTCTCACCAACAATGAGACAGTCTGGTCTCACCAACAATGAGACAGTCTGGTCTCACCAACAATGAGACAGTCTGGTCTCACCAACAATGAGACAGTCTGGTCTCACCAACAATGAGACAGTCTGGCCTCACCAACAATGAGACAGTCTGGTCTCACCAACAATGAGACAGTCTGGTCTCACCAACAATGTGACAGTCTGGTCTCACCAACAATGAGACAGTCTGGTCTCACCAACAATGAGACAGTCTGGTCTCACCAACAATGAGACAGTCTGGTCTCACCAACAATGAGACAGTCTGGTCTCACCAACAATGAGACAGTCTGGTCTCACCAACAATGAGAGAGTCTGGTCTCACCAACAATGAGACAGTCTGGTCTCACCAACAATGAGACAGTCTGGCCTCACCAACAATGAGACAGTCTGGTCTCACCAACAATGAGACAGTCTGGTCTCACCAACAATGAGACAGTCTGGCCTCACCAACAATGAGACAGTCTGGTCTCACCAACAATGAGACAGTCTGGTCTCACCAACAATGTGACAGTCTGGTCTCACCAACAATGAGACAGTCTGGTCTCACCAACAATGAGACAGTCTGGTCTCACCAACAATGAGACAGTCTGGCCTCACCAACAATGAGACAGTCTGGTCTCACCAACAATGAGACAGTCTGGTCTCACCAACAATGAGACAGTCTGGTCTCACCAACAATGAGACAGTCTGGTCTCACCAACAATGAGACAGTCTGGTCTCACCAACAATGAGACAGTCTGGTCTCACCAACAGTGAGACAGTCTGGTCTCACCAACAATGAGACAGTCTGGTCTCACCAACAATGAGACAGTCTGGTCTCACCAACAATGAGAGAGTCTGGTCTCACCAACAATGAGACAGTCTGGTCTCACCAACAATGAGACAGTCTGGTCTCACCAACAATGAGACAGTCTGGTCTCACCAACAATGAGAGAGTCTGGTCTCACCAACAATGAGACAGTCTGGTCTCACCAACAATGAGACAGTCTGGTCTCACCAACAATGAGACAGTCTGGTCTCACCAACAATGAGACAGTCTGGTCTCACCAACAATGAGACAGTCTGGCCTCACCAACAATGAGACAGTCTGGTCTCACCAACAATGAGACAGTCTGGTCTCACCAACAATGTGACAGTCTGGTCTCACCAACAATGAGACAGTCTGGTCTCACCAACAATGAGACAGTCTGGTCTCACCAACAATGAGAGAGTCTGGTCTCACCAACAATGAGACAGTCTGGTCTCACCAACAATGAGACAGTCTGGTCTCACCAACAATGAGACAGTCTGGTCTCACCAACAATGAGACAGTCTGGTCTCACCAACAATGTGACAGTCTGGTCTCACCAACAATGAGACAGTCTGGCGACACCAACAATGAGACAGTCTGGTCTCACCAACAATGAGACAGTCTGGTCTCACCAACAATGAGACAGTCTGGTCTCACCAACAATGAGACAGTCTTGTAATGATCTGGGGCTCAGATCATTGGTTCTCCCTTCTCCCCTCTTTTCCCTCCCCTTCTCCCCTCCTTTCCTTCTCCCTCTCCCCTCCTTCCTTCTCCCCTCCCCTTGGCCGTCATTCGTCGCCTCCTCTTCCCCCCCCCCTGTCGCCCATTTGTCAGGGTCAAGAGGTTGACCTGAGGGTAGGGTGGTCGTGGATACCTTGGCTTCTCCCACTCAATTCCCCACTCAGATATTTCCCTCTCCACCCCCTCTCATCCCTCTCTGTCCCTCTCAGCAGCGGCCTTCCCCATACCAGGCAGAGTCAAATGTCCCTACTCCTATCTTAGAGGAGACAGGCTTGAACATAAATTATCAGTTTTGTAAACATTGCTCGCAGGTGTCTGGGCTCCATAGACGCGCCTTGTCCCCCTTCTCTAGCTGGGGAGAGCTGACTCAATCTTCAGAAATTCATGTAGCTTTCCACGACAGATCAGTGAAGGTGATTGGCCTGAGATAAGGGCCAAGTCCTTATTGGCCCTAGAGTGCCAGACCTCAGGCCTACGTGTTAAATGGTTGGCCAGTGCCAAAATAATGGGTGGAGCCCTGGGGCTGTATTAGATGGTGGGAGGAGCAATCCTTCCCAGCAATAAGTTGGAAAAACTAAATTTCATCAGTGTGTCTTGGGAGTGTATTAGGAACAAGTAACTCGGAACAGTTCAACTTTTAATTTTCCATCTGATAGTAAGCACCTATACACCTTCGGAAAGTCCTCTGGACCAGTATTAAATGTTGAAAACTAGAACTAGTGAAATAGAGAAATAAATCTAGAAAGTGAACATTAGACAATGACCCTGTCTCTAGATAAGTTGTATGAGTGAACTGGTTTGAGAACCATCTAGTAGGATCTCTAGAAACGTTGATCAGTGGGAAACTTTATCTAGAGTTTTCTAGATCCTAGATACTGATAGTTATACATATATATTTTTTTTTAATTTTTTTTGTGGTTTACTGAACAATAAGGGTGTGGTACACAGTCTGACAAATGTGTTCACCCGCTGTTGTTGTGGACTTGAATATGAACTCTGGGATATTAGGAGTTGAGGAACTTATATCCAGAGTGTTGTTGTTGGTTAAGGGACATGTCTGTGGACATTGAATTTTTTTTAATAATAAAAATATTTCTGTGTCTTTTCTTTAGATTTTAAGATTGGGATGCGCTGTGGTGGACAGTTGCCACAGGTGTGGAGTGGAACACTAGGTCCCTGAGAGGTAGTGTTCTTCCATGTTGATATAATTTTATAATTTTGTTAAATTTTTTTAATGACATTGATTTTTTTTATTTAATGTTTTGTGTGATGTGTTTGATCTTTATTCCGGGTGGAATACTGGGATAGCTGAAGGCCATCAGCTGATTTTAGCTAGTTAGTAATTGTTAGGTTGGGATTTCTCCAGTTATTTGTTACTATATCAAGACAGGTATAGGATATTTTGTCTTCCAGGTAGTTGGAAGGGTACGGGGCTGCATCCAAGTGGACAGCCAGGATTATAGGGGCGGTCTCTGTCCTTATGTTTTATGTATTATTACTGTTGTGTTGATAGGTATAAATACATGCTGGAGCACACCTTTTGGGTGTGCCGTTATTGTTGTTGGAGTATTGTATGGAATTAGTTAGGATTAGATAATTTCTTTTGTTTTGAGGCATTGGTTTAAAATAGTGTTGGGTTAAAAATGTTGTTTTTGGAGTTAATGGTTAGGGTAGGGCCGGATTTCTGGATAAGAAAAGTGTGTGTAACTTGCTTTACACACAAATTTCTTAATTTCCGAGGAGGGGGAGTTGTAATGATCTGGGGCTCAGATCATTGGTTCTCCCTTCTCCCCTCTTTTCCCTCCCCTTCTCCCCTCCTTTCCTTCTCCCTCTCCCCTCCTTCCTTCTCCCCTCCCCTTGGCCGTCATTCGTCGCCTCCTCTTCCCCCCCCCTGTCGCCCATTTGTCAGGGTCAAGAGGTTGACCTGAGGGTAGGGTGGTCGTGGATACCTTGGCTTCTCCCACTCAATTCCCCACTCAGATATTTCCCTCTCCACCCCCTCTCATCCCTCTCTGTCCCTCTCAGCAGCGGCCTTCCCCATACCAGGCAGAGTCAAATGTCCCTACTCCTATCTTAGAGGAGACAGGCTTGAACATAAATTATCAGTTTTGTAAACATTGCTCGCAGGTGTCTGGGCTCCATAGACGCGCCTTGTCCCCCTTCTCTAGCTGGGGAGAGCTGACTCAATCTTCAGAAATTCATGTAGCTTTCCACGACAGATCAGTGAAGGTGATTGGCCTGAGATAAGGGCCAAGTCCTTATTGGCCCTAGAGTGCCAGACCTCAGGCCTACGTGTTAAATGGTTGGCCAGTGCCAAAATAATGGGTGGAGCCCTGGGGCTGTATTAGATGGTGGGAGGAGCAATCCTTCCCAGCAATAAGTTGGAAAAACTAAATTTCATCAGTGTGTCTTGGGAGTGTATTAGGAACAGGGCCGCAAGCCCGTATCCTCGGGGCTGAGGGCAGCCATCAACATCGTGGCCGTAGTGCGGGTATTTAAGGTAGAGTAGCACTTGAGTTTCGTGTCCTCGGTAAATATCCATTGTGCCTCTAGGGAAATAGAATAGGTGATGTGTTCAAATTGTCTTAATTTACGTTTCATAAAATAAATTGTATAGCTTGTCCAGTGGTATTCACTAACTCCCCTTTGATATATTTTGCTACTTTGTCATTTTTTAGGTGTTGTATTGGAAGCCCCCCAGGTTCTCCTAACAATAAATCGATACTAAAGTTGCCCTTGGATTTAAATTAGTAACGTAAATTACACAAACTAATTTTCCAAAATTTATTACTGAAATTCATATTACCCGGAGTCCCAGGATTACTGATTCCTTGCCTTCCTGGGGGATCGGTGATTGACACATTCAGGTATGGTTGGTCAGGAAGGTGGTGGCAGTGTAAATGTGTTTTGTTATTGTTTCTTTTAACTAATAACCCTTGTCCTTGGTGTATCTTCCTCATTTAATATTCCTCTTACATACGTGGCAGTCCAGTGAGGGGTCATACTGGACTGTAACAGTGTTAAGCTGGGGTATTGAGTGAAGAGACAGAGATGTGCAACAGAGAGCGTATATTACGATCACGAGAGATAACAAGATAACAGGATTAATACTGGGGAACATTGGGTTATTGGGTTATTACAATAGAGGCCGCGGTTATTACGGCAGGGTAAGCGGTTATTACAGTCTGGTCTCACCAACAATGAGACAGTCTGGTCTCACCAACAATGAGACAGTCTGGTCTCACCAACAATGAGACAGTCTGGCCTCACCAACAATGAGACAGTCTGGTCTCACCAACAATGAGACAGTCTGGTCTCACCAACAATGTGACAGTCTGGTCTCACCAACAATGAGACAGTCTGGTCTCACCAACAATGAGACAGTCTGGTCTCACCAACAATGAGAGAGTCTGGTCTCACCAACAATGAGACAGTCTGGTCTCACCAACAATGAGACAGTCTGGTCTCACCAACAATGAGACAGTCTGGTCTCACCAACAATGAGACAATCTGGTCTCACCAACAATGAGACAGTCTGGTCTCACCAACAATGAGACAGTCTGGTCTCACCAACAATGAGACAGTCTGGTCTCACCAACAATGAGACAGTCTGGTCTCACCAACAATGAGACAGTCTGGTCTCACCAACAACTGTCACATACAGATCATCGCCACCTGAACCTAAACACATAAAGTAACTTAACATAACATTGAACATAATGATAGTAATTTATTTATGAGAACAAACCTGTTTTAATACACAATATGTTAAGTGTGACGAAGGAGTCTCTAGGGGGCGGGGGCGCTACACGGAGCCTGGCCTGAGGACAGTCATGCTCCGGCAGGTGTGGAGAGTGGCCCAGTCAGTCATGCTCCGGCAGGTGTGGAGCCTGGCCTGAGGACAGTCATGCTCCGGCAGGTGTGGAGAGTGGCCCAGTCAGTCATGCTCCGGCAGGTGTGGAGCCTGGCCTGAGGACAGTCATGCTCCGGCAGGTGTGGAGAGTGGCCCAGTCAGTCATGCTCCGGCAGGTGTGGAGAGTGGCCCTGACAGTCATGCTCCGGCAGGTGTGGAGAGTGGCCCTGACAGTCATGCTCCGGCAGGTGTGGAGAGTGGCCCTGACAGTCATGCTCCGGCAGGTGTGGAGAGTGGCCCTGACAGTCATGCTCCGGCAGGTGTGGAGAGTGGCCCAGACAGTCATGCTCCGGCAGGTGTGGAGAGTGACCCAGACAGTCATGCTCCGGCAGGTGTGGAGTGTGGCCCAGACAGTCATGCTCCGGCAGGTGTGGAGAGTGACCCAGACAGTCATGCTCCGGCAGGTGTGGAGAGTGGCCCTGACAGTCATGCTCTGGCAGGTGTGGAGAGTGGCCCAGACAGTCATGCTCCGGCAGGTGTGGAGAGTGACCCAGACAGTCATGCTCCGGCAGGTGTGGAGTGTGGCCCAGACAGTCATGCTCCGGCAGGTGTGGAGAGTGACCCTGACAGTCATGCTCCGGCAGGTGTGGAGAGTGGCCCTGACAGTCATGCTCCGGCAGGTGTGGAGAGTGGCCCTGACAGTCATGCTCCGGCAGGTGTGGAGAGTGGCCCTGACAGTCATGCTCCGGCATGTGTGGAGAGTGGCCCAGACAGTCATGCTCCGGCAGGTGTGGAGAGTGACCCAGACAGTCATGATCCGGCAGGTGTGGAGTGTGGCCCAGACAGTCATGCTCCGGCAGGTGTGGAGAGTGACCCAGACAGTCATGCTCCGGCAGGTGTGGAGAGTGGCCCTGACAGTCATGCTCCGGCAGGTGTGGAGAGTGGCCCAGACAGTCATGCTCCGGCAGGTGTGGAGAGTGACCCAGACAGTCATGCTCCGGCAGGTGTGGAGTGTGGCCCAGACAGTCATGCTCCGGCAGGTGTGGAGAGTGACCCAGACAGTCATGCTCCGGCAGGTGTGGAGTGTGGCCCAGACAGTCATGCTCCGGCAGGTGTGGAGAGTGGCCCAGACAGTCATGCTCCGGCAGGTGTGGAGAGTGGCCCAGACAGTCATGCTCCGGCAGGTGTGGAGAGTGGCCCAGACAGTCATGCTCCGGCAGGTGTGGAGAGTGACCCAGACAGTCATGCTCCGGCAGGTGTGGAGTGTGGCCCAGACAGTCATGCTCCGGCAGGTGTGGAGAGTGGCCCAGACAGTCATGCTCCGGCAGGTGTGGAGAGTGACCCAGACAGTCATGCTCCGGGAGGTGTGGAGAATGGCTCAGACTGTCATGCTCCGGGAGGTGTGGAGAGTGGCCCAGACAGTCATGCTCCGGGAGGTGTGGAGAGAGGCTCAGACAGTAATGCTCCTGCAGGTGTGGAGAGTGGCCCAGATAGTCATGCTCCGGCAGGTGTGGAGAGTGGCCCAGACAGTCATGCTCCGGCAGGTGTGGAGAGTGTCCCAGACAGTCATGCTGTGGGACGATTAGTAAGCTCTTGGCCTCATCCGTCAGGTACCGGCTGTTGTCAAGTACATTGTATCCGTCAACACTGTACTTTACAGTGGTTCTTCTGAAAGATACTTATTTGTAAACTGAACTCCAAGTAAATCACTTCCTATTGCGTCGGCCTTTACTCATTGTTCCTTTACACGGCTTTTCCTCCAATCTTCCATTCTCTCAAGTTCCAGGTTTTCTTGTAATTAATATATTTCATGTTAGATAATTGTATATAGTACACATAACAGCTTCGTCGTACTCAGTATATGCATATACTGGGCGTTATACTGGACACTCTCACAAGTGGTGTGTTGACAGCCAACTCGGCACTCGCTTCATACCTCTCGCACACACAGCAACTCGGCACTCGCTTCATTCCTCTCGCACACACAACAACTCGGCCCTAGCTTCATACCTCTCGCACACACAGCAACTCGGCACTCGCTTCATACCTCTCGCACACACAGCAACTCGGCACTCGCTTCATTCCTCTCGCACACACAACAACTCGGCCCTAGCTTCATACCTCTCGCACACACAGCAACTCGGCACTCGCTTCATACCTCTCGCACACACAGCAACTCGGCACTCGCTTCATACCTCTCGCACACACAGCAACTCGGCACTAGCTTCATACCTCTCGCACACACAGCAACTCGTCACTCGCTTCACACAGCGTTAGACTAGCACTAGCGTCAGGCTGGCAGTAGCGGTAACTTGATACTACAGCAAGGTTAGTATTAACGTCAGGCTGGCACTTGCGACAGGCTGGCCCTGGCGTCAGGCTAACACTAGTGTCAAGCTTTCACTAGCGTCAAGCTTTCACTAGCGTCAGGCTGGCACTATCATCGGGCTGGCACCAGCGCCAGCCAGGCCTTATCGTCAGGCTGGCACTAACGTCATGCTGGCACAAGCGTCAGACAGGTACTAGCATCAGGCTGGCACTAGCGTCAGGCTGGCACTAGCATGAGTCTGGGACTAGCGTTAGACAGGCAGAAGTGTCCGGCTGGCTCAAGCGTCAGACTGGCAGAAGTTTCAGGTTGGCACTACCGTCAGACTGGCAGAAGCGTCAGGCTGGCAGAAGCGTCAGGCTGGCACTAGTGTCAGGCTGGCACTAGTGTCAGGCTGGCACTAGCGTCAGACTGGCAGAAGTTTCAGGCTGGCTCTAGCGTCAGACTGGCAGAAGTTTCAGGCTGGCACTAGCGTCAGACTGGCAGAAGCGTCAGACTGGCAGAAGTTTCAGGCTGGCACTAGTGTCAGACTGGCACTAGTGTCAGGCTGGCTCTAGCGTCAGACTGGCAGAAGTTTCAGGCTGGAACTAGCGTCTGACTGGCAGAAGCGTCAGGCTGGCACTAGCTCCAGGCTGGCACTAGCACCAGGATAGCACTAGCTTCAGGCTGGCACTAGCGTTAGGCTGGCACTAGCATCAGACTGGCAAAAGCTTCAGGCTGGCACTAGCGTCAGACTTACAGGAGCGTCAGGCTGGCACTAGCATCAGGCTGAGACAAGCGTCTGGCTGACACTAGCGTCAGGGTGGCTCTAGAGTCAAGCTGGCACCAGCGTCAGGCTGGCACTAGCATCAGGCAGGCACTAGCATCAGGCTGGAACTAACATCAGGCTGGCACTAGTGTTAGGCTGGCACTAGCGCCAGGCTGGCACCAGCATCAGGCTGGCACAAGTGTCAGGCTTGTACTTGCGTCAGACTGGCATGGCATCAGGCTTGTACTTGCATAAGGCTGGTAATAGCATCAGGCTGGCACAAGTGTCAGGCTTGTACTTGCGTCAGACTGGCACTAGCTTCAGGCTGGTACTAGCGTCAACAGGCACTAGCGTCAGGTTGGTACTTACGTCAGGCTGCTACTAGCGTCAACAAGCACTAGCGTCCGGCTGGTACTAACGTCAGACTGTCTCTAGCGTCAGGCTTGTACTAGCGTCAGGCTGGCACTAGCGTCAACAGGCACTAGCATCAGGCTGACACTAGCATCATGCTGGTACTAGCGTCAGGCTGGTACTAGTGTCAGGCTGGTACTAACGTCAACAGGCACAAGCATCAGGCTGGCACTAAGGTCAGGCTGGTACTAGCGTTAGGCTGGCACTAGCGTCAGGCTGGCACTAGCGTTATGCTGGTACTAGCGTCAGGCTGGTACTAACGTCAACAGGGACTAGCGTCAGGCTGGTAATAGCGTCAGGCTGATACTAGCGTCAGGCTGGCACTAGCGTCAGGCTGGCACTAGCGTCAGGCTGGCACTAGCGTCAGGCTGGTACTAGCGTCAGGCTGGTACTAGCGTCAGGCTGGTACTTGCGTCAGGCTGGTACTAGCGTCAAGTTTGTACTAGCGTCACCAGGGGCTAGCGTCAGGCTGGTACTTGCGTCAGGCTGGTACTAGGGTCAGGCTGGTACTAGCATCCGGCTGGTAGAAGCGTCAGGCTGGCACTAGCATCAAGAGGGACTAGCGTTAGGCTGGTTCTAGCGTCATCAGGCATTAGCGTCAGTCTATAACGAGCATCATGCTGGTACTAGCGTCAGACTGGCATTAACGTCAGACTGGCATTGGCGTCAGCCTGGCATTAGCGTCAGACTAGTACTATCGTCAGGCTGGTACTAGCGTCAGGGTAGCAGAAGCGTCATGCTGGCACTAGCGTTATGCTGGTACTAGCGTCAGGCTGGTACTAACGTCAACAGGCACTAGCGTCAGGCTGGTAATAGCGTCAGGTTGATACTAGCGTCAGGCTGGCACTAGCGTCAGGCTGGCACTAGCGTCAGGCTGGCTCTAGCGTCAGGCTGGTACTAGCGTCAGGCTGGTACTAGCGTCAGGCTGGCACTTGCGTCAGGCTGGTACTAGCGTCAAGTTTGTACTAGCGTCACCAGGGGCTAGCGTCAGGCTGGTACTTGCGTCAGGCTGGTATTAGGGTCAGGCTGGTACTAGCATCCGGCTGGTAGAAGCGTCAGGCTGGCACTAGCATCACGAGGGACTAGCGTTAGGCTGGTACTAGCGTCATCAGGCATTAGCGTCAGTCTATCACGAGCATCATGCTGGTACTAGCGTCAGACTGGCATTAACACAGACTGGCATTGGCGTCCGCCTGGCATTAGCGTCAGACTAGTACTAGCGTCAGGCTGGTACTAGCGTCAGGCTGGCAGAAGCGTCAGGCTGGCACTAGCGTCAACAGGGACTAGCGTCAGGCTGGCACTAGCGTCGAGTTGTTACTAGCGTCATGCTGGTACTAGCGTCAGGCTGGTACTAGAGTCAGGCTGGCACTTGCGTCAGGCTGGCACTAGCGTCAACAGGGACTAGCGTCAGGCTGGCACTAGCGTCGAGTTGTTACTAGCGTCATGCTGGTACTAGCGTCAGGCTGGTACTAGAGTCAGGCTGGCACTTGCGTCAGGCTGGCACTAGCGTCAGGCTGGCACTAGCGTCAGGTTGGCACTGGCGTCAGGCTGGCACTAGAATCAGGTTGGTATTTGTGTCAGATTGGTACTAGCGTCAGGCTGGCACAAGCGTCAACTGGAACTAGCTTCAGGCTGGTACCAGCGTCAGGCTAGTACTAGCGTCAGGCTGGCACTAGCGTTAGGCTGGCACTAGCGTCAGGCTGGTACTAGCGTCAGGCTGGCAGAAGAGTCAGGCTGGCATTAGCGTCAACAGGGACTAGCGTCAGGCCGGTAATAGCGTCAGGCTGGCACTAGCGTCAGGCTGGTTCTAGGGTCAGGCTGGTACTAGCGTCAGGCTGACAGAAGCGTCAGGCTGGCACTAGCGTCAACAGGGACTAGCGCCAGGCTGGTAATAGCGACAACAGGCACTAGCATCAGGCTGGTACTAGCGTCAGGCTTGTACTAGCGTCAGGCTGGTAATAGCGTCAGGCCGGCACTAGCGTCAGGCTGGTACTAGCGTCAGGCTTGTACTGACATCAACAGGCGCTATCGTCAGGCTGGTACTAGCGTCAGGCTGGTACTAGGGTCAGGCAGGTACTAGCATCCGGCTGGTAGAAGCGTCAGGCTGGCACTAGCATCAACAGGGACTAGCGTCAGGCTGGTACTAGCGTCAGGCTGGTACTAGCATCAGGCTGGTACTAGCGTCAGGCTGGTACTAGCGTCAACAGGCACTAGCGTCAGGCTGGTACTAGCGTCAGTCTATCACGAGCATCAGGCTGGTACTAGCGTCAGGCTGGAACTAACATCAGGTTTGAACTAACATCAGTCTGGCACTAGCGTCAGACTGGCATTAACGTCAGACTGGCATTTGCGTCAGGCTTGCATTAGCGTCAGACTAGTACTAGCGTCATGCTGGCACTAGCGTCAGGCTGGTACTAGGGTCAGGCTTGCAGAAGCGTCAGGCTGGTACTAGCGTCAACAGGGACTAGCGTCAGGCTGGCACTTGCGTCAAGTTGTTACTAGCGCCATGCTGGTACTAGCGTCAGGCTGGTACTAGAGTCAGGCTGGCACTTGCGTCAGGCTGGAACTAGGATCAGGTTGGTACTTGCGTCAGATTGGTACTAGCGTCAGGCTGGCACAAGCGTCAGGCTGGCACTAGCGTCAGGGTGGCACTAGCATGAGTCTGGGACTAGCGTTAGACAGGCAGAAGTGTCAGGCTGGCTCTAGCGTCAGACTGGTAGAAGTTTCAGGTTGGCACTAGCGTCAGACTGGCAGAAGCGTCAGGCTGGCACAAGCGTCAGGCTGGCACTAGTGTCAGGCTGGCACTAGTGTCAGGCTGGCACTAGCGTCAGACTGGCATAAGTTTCAGGCTGGCTCTAGCGTCAAACTGGCAGAAGTTTCAGGCTGGCACTAGCGTCAGACTGGCAGAAGCGTCAGACTGGCAGAAGTTTCAGGCTGGCACTAGTGTCAGACTGGCACTAGTGTCAGGCTGGCTCTAGCGTCAGACTGGCAGAAGTTTCAGGCTAGCACTAGCGTCTGACTGGCAGAAGCGTCAGGCTGGCACTAGTGTCAGGCTGGCACTAGTGTCAGACTGGCACTAGCTCCAGGCTGGCACTATCACCAGGTTAGCACTAGCGTCAGGCTGGCACTAGCGTTAGGCTGGCACTAGCATCAGACTGGCAAAAGCTTCAGGCTGGCACTAGCGTCAGACTTACAGAAGCGTCAGGCTGGCACTAGCATCAGGCTGAGACTAGCGTCTGGCTGACACTAGCGTCAGGCTGGCTCTAGAGTCAGGCTGGCACCAGCGTCAGGCTGGCACTAGCATCAGGCAGGCACTTGCATCAGGCTGGAACTAACATCAGGCTGGCACTTGTGTTAGGCTGGCACTAGCGCCAGGCTGGCACCAGCATCAGGCTGGCATTATCATCAGGCTGGCACAAGTGTCAGGCTTGTACTTGCGTCAGACTGGCACTGGCATCAGGCTTGTACTTGCATCAGGCTGGTAATAGCATCAGGCTGGCACAAGTGTCAGGCTTGTACTTGCGTCAGACTGGCACTAGCTTCAGGCTGATACTAGCGTCAACAGGCTCTAGCGTCCGGCTGGTACTAACGTCAGACTGTCTCTAGCGTCAGGCTTGTACTAGCGTCAGGCTGGCACTAGCGTCAACAGGCACTAGCATCAGGCTGACACTAGCATCATGCTGGTACTAGCGTCAGGCTGGTAATAGTGTCAGGCTGAGTAGTGAATAAGGAGACAGATTGAGGTAAAAAAATTTCAAACACGGTTGGGCACTTCCATGCCGACTTGACCCTGTTGGGCCAGAACGTCCATTCCTCTTATTTGGGTGGTTAGGTTAGGACACAGTCAGCGCGCTCCTGGCTGGCTGGCGGTGGTCGGGTGGTGGTCCCCCCTGGGGTCCCGGGGGGACCACCACCAATGGTGTACCTGAGGAACTGGTGCCCTTTCCTAACCTGTTTTCTTGAACGATTCGTCTCGAGCTTTTAAGATGAGTCTAGGGCCTCAAGGAGGGGGTCTCTACTTATGAGAGGTACCGAGGATGAATGTACAATAGTTGGAAACCAAAAAAATGCACTGGTGAAAGGCATATAAACGTTTTTTTGGAGTATTTAATGGCGCTAGTATATGTGTGCGTGTGCGTGTTTTTTTTTATGTAAATACAATATATCTGGGTTTTTTAATTCCTGCTGAGAAGTGTATCTGAAATAAAGGGTTTTGTCTTTACATTTGGTAAGGTTTCAATAA
Organism: Procambarus clarkii; assembly: GCF_040958095.1. Taxonomy (NCBI): domain Eukaryota; kingdom Metazoa; phylum Arthropoda; class Malacostraca; order Decapoda; family Cambaridae; genus Procambarus; species Procambarus clarkii. Next base: position 26,254,057 of record NC_091213.1, on the reverse strand, counting down.
TCAGGTAAAAAATAAAAATGAGAAAGACTCGAGTTATATTTTTTCATTTACTCCAGATTATTGTCCCCATTTTCTCTATATTCCGTTTCACAGAAAACATCTTCACGGGCGGTCGAGTCCCGTTTTCGTCTATGGGGAAACTCAGATAATTGACAGAAAAAAATATATGCAAGTTCCATTTTTATTTCCAAACACTGGATAGTTTAATTATTAAGATCGGGAGTTTGCTTATTATTCAGATCTGGGAAACAACAACGTATTATTATTTCATGTTTTTTTTTCATCCAAACATATAGAAACAAGTATTTATGTTTTAATTTTAGAGGAAAGAACATTATCAAATATTTGTTTTGTTTTTGTTTTTTCATAGGAAAGAGCAAACATCAGAAAAGACATAATTCATTCATTCATTCAGTATTATAGATATTCCCCCCACCGGTAAATTAAAGACATTATTTATTTTCATCGTTAGTTCTTTTTTTATTGAACAAATAAAAAACCTACAATACACATAACTACAATATATATATATATACGCACACACACACACACACACACACACACACACACACACACACACACACACACACACACACACACACACACACACACACACACACACACACACACAACTGCATTAATGTTAAGCTAATTTTTTTTCGGGCAACACCCAAGGTTGGTTTTAATGGTCAATGGAGGCAGTCGCAGGTGGCAAATTGCTTTTTAATGCGCACGTGCCCCAAACTGGCGATCTCCCAGGGACCTTTCAAAGATAATTACCAGTACAGGTAGTTGCCAGTGACGAGCTGCCCTCTGGGGTCAATTTTAAGTAGTTATCCTCGGGGGAGGGGGAGTGGTTGTGCTCCACATCAGAACCCCAGGTATCCACAGTCTCACACTGCCTCGCCACCAACACACGGCCAGATGGTTCGCAACCTAATCAAATGCGTCCAATGCGGACAAATTTGCCACAACATTGGTAAGCCACAACATTGGTAATTTGCCACAATATTATATATATATATATATATATATATATATATATATATATATATTTATTTATTTATTTATTTATTATTTACTTATTTATTATTTTTTTTCACACATAGCCATTCACCATGCCACAAGCCCAGGCTGTGCATTACCCACCAACGAACTCTGGAGCAGTGATTCGGACCCATCGCCAAACCCGCGAGTTTGGTCTCCCGACTTATTCAGCGATTGTGATGACCCAGAATCGTCGCCCTCGCCACATACTCCACAATGCTCAGGCATGCCCCCCGATTTCGACCCTCGACCGTCAAGAACACGCCGCTATAAACGTGAGTTATTACTATTATTTATTTATTTATTTATTTATTCACATTATCAACGCCGTTATTGAAAAAGAGATAGAGAGAGAGAGAGAGAGAGAGAGAGAGAGAATATATATATATATATATATATATATATTCACGCCTCTTAAAAGAAAAGAAAAAAAAACATTTTTTTTTGTCTCCCACCAGGGCAACCATATCGACTGCTAATACAACGACAGCGGCAACAGCAGCAGCAGCAGCAGGATGCCCAGCCAACATCACCCAGCTCACCAATCAACACACGAGTCAGGTCTCCCGACATGTTCAGCCCCACGCCAGATTTTGAACAGGATTTCTCACCTAAAACACCCCCATACTTGGCGGACGATGACGATTCCGACCCCGAACCGCCACCACCAAGAACCCGCCGCTACAAACGTAAGTTATTTTTTTTTTTTTTTTAATTATTATTATTATTATTATTATTATTATTATTATTATTATTATTATTATTATTATTATTATTATTATTGCGAGTGCTAGAGAGAGAGAGAGAGAGAATCATATAGACACCTCTTAAAAGGCTATTCCTTCCAGGGCTGCCATATCGCACTCTAATTCAACAACAACAACAATGCGAGGAACAACAACAACACGCACACGCCTCGCCCAGCTCCTCGGTCCATATGCGCGTCAGATCCCCCGATTTGTTCGAAAGTTATAGCAGCGACCAGTCAACATCATCGCTTCGGCGTGGGGGGCAGCATAGGGAACGTGAGTATTTCACATTTTTTTTTTTGTTTTTGTTTTTTGGTGTTGTTATGTGATCTCGATCGCACCACTCGCTCAAAAAAAAAAAAAAAAAAAAAAAAAAAAAAAAACAGACGAGGGCATGCCAATATTAATGCTAATTTTTTTTTTTTTTAAGACATCTCAATCAACAATCAACACACTCACACACAGTTATTAATACCTCTTTTTTTTTTTTGCAGACGCTGACAGTGACTCATCATCATCATCAAACCCAGCAGCCTCATCACCAGAGTCGGTCGACTCACCACCACCACCACCACCTTCCCCGTCCCCTCCCCCTCCTCGGGATATTGAAATTGTGAACATCATTCGCAATTTCAATGGGGCTTACACACGATATTCATTTAGCGTGCCAGAGCACGTGCGGGGTGATCCAGGGGCTTATTTACGAACATATCGCGCATTTTTCATTAATTTCGTCAGTGGATTGTTTACTTTAGAACATCCACATATACGCGTCTTCCCTGATTTCACATTTGGGGTGCGGAGGCTCAACGTAGAGCCCGACGATGATTTTGATCCAGTAATGCACATGCGCGGGGAAATGCGTGCCATAACTCAAGAGGAAGTAGAACAGCTTGTTAATTTGTGGGTCGAAGAGATCGACAATAAACTAGAGGAGTTGCTAGGGGAACAGGAAGGGTCGAGTGTCGGGATAGAGTCGATTTTGGGGTTTTACATAAATGTGGCCCTTATCGAACACCCAATTCGACTGGGTTCATTCGTAGATTACCCGGCCAAGTTACGGGGCAAAGGCCACGTATTCAACCCCCGAGGGGAAGCCAATATTTGCCTTATGCAGTGCATCGCCGTGCACAAATGTTTGGCCCGCGGGCTCCTTTATAACGACATCAAAACTCGGGCCAAATCTGGGCGATGGTGTCGCCGACAAGTAAGATGGAGTAATAATATAGGCACCCCAGTATCTTTTGACGACATCGCCAAAGTCGAAGATTTAAACAGGTCTTCTATATTTATTTATGTTCTGGTAAAAGGAGATAATGGTCGTCATTACATTAGTTTGGCTAGAAAAGGCCGTGGGAATTTTAAGGATGTCATATCTTTACTTATGCTGGAAGGCCAACATTTGGTCCTCATCAAGAACTTTAGCTTTAATTTCCAAAGCCTTCCAAACCTGCACTGGGTCCTACCCAGCTGACTGCGGCTGGATGGATTACAATTGAGCCAAAAACAGTTGGTCAGGGCGAGATACGGCCTCATTTTTAGAGACATTTACTATAGCAAAAGCTTGAACGTCGAGAACTGAATGCGGGCCTGCACGAGAGTTGTTCTTGGCACTCAAATGTTTAGAGATTAAAATACATAGAATCTGCAAGAGCCCACCCAAGTCGCTCACGCGGGCAATAGACATGTTTTTCGCCCAAGTGTATTTATTTATTTAAAATAAAAATACGTCAGATAGAAAGATTTTCGCATTGCTATTATATTTACCTTATAAAGCCTCTTTATTAAAATGATATGCCACTGCGTATTATGATTGTTTTATAATAAATATTGCATAAATACTTACACGATTTCATAAACAAAAAATTATTTTAATGAGCCATGTTAGGAAGGCATCATCATTACAAAAAAATGAAAACTTTCAAACTAACTAAAAAGGTATATCTCATAGAGGAAGATTTATTCTACAAGATATATGTTATTGTTTAAGAGTTTCATTCTGTATCAAAAAGTTGTCAATGTTTTCAAAACTCTGGCCTACAAATTTTTTTTTTTTAAGGTTTTCCGAGGGAGTAAATCTTGCTTCCTCTCTTTCTCCCACGTGTGTCCTCATTTGGACCGGATGCAGAGTAACCTTCAGTGCAAGTCCTGACTCAGTTCCCCAACGTCCAAACTATTGGACATTGCAAAATTTCACTAAATAATGGGGTATTTTAGTTGCCCCCTCTAATTATAGAGATTTTAATCTCTAAACATTTGAGTGTCAAGAACAACTCTCGTGTAGGCCCGCGTTCAGTCCCCGACGTTCAAGCTTTTTTCTATAGTAAATGTCTCTAAAATGAGGCCGTATCTCGCCCTGACCAACTGTTTTTGGCTCAATTGTAACCCATCCAGCAGCTGTCTGCTGGATAGAAGGGCAGTGGGCCTGATAAAAAAAAAAAAAAAATAAACATAAATTGTTAGACTAGCTCTTTACATATGCTAGTTGTTTAATTTATTAGATGATGATGCAAGAGGAGCCAGTACACATCTATGGATCAACCAATAAAAGCAGCAGACTTCTAGATGTTACTACTGCTCGGCTTAGCCCCCCCCCCCCCCCATAGCAAGATGGGAATAGGGGGGGGCGGGGCTGCATTAATAAAATGAATTAAAACTAACATTCAATTATATATTCTCAAACTTATGCAAAAAAAAAAAAAAACTTACAATCACATTTGCAAAACTTGCACAAATTAATTTTGGCAATTTCGTTTACCCATTATTTGTTTGTTTTTCTTGCTTGAGCCAAAAATGAATTGTTGGGTTCATTACCAGAGTCCATTTCCCACCGTGGTAACCCTTCCCACTACCCGCCCCACATGATGGGATTCATAATAAATGAACTAAACTAAGATTCAATTATATTCTCAACAAACTTATGCAACCCCCATACAATTACATTAGCAAGCTAACACAAATTCATTGAGCAAGTTTAACTATTCGCATACTTTGCGTCATTATATAATGGAATACGAAAAGGAAATTCGCAGAATTCAGAGATAACACCATCAATGGAGTCCAAGAAATACGCTTGTACTTCATTCATAATGATGCGCTGCCAGGAATCTTAGCAAAGTAACCAAAATATTTGCTTACTGTATGTATGTGCAGGATGCACATGACTCTCCGGTTAGGCGGTTGTGGAGTGAGACCAGCAACTGCAGACTTCCCATAGTCGTAAAAATGCCTTGCATAGAGACCGTTGCAAGCCTCTTGTTGAATCACTTAGGGTGCATATGTGTGTGTGTGTGTGTGTGTGTGTGTGTGTGTGTGTGTGTGTGTGTGTGTGTGTGTGTGTGTGTGTGTGTGTGTGTGTGTGTGTGTGTGTGTGTAACGAGCTTTCAAGAGATTGTCACTTACATAGCTAAACAATATGTAGGGTTCAGTTTCCAAATCAATTATGCGGCTCTCGAACCCTTCTTCCCCGTTACATGCGGGAGATCCCTTTTATTTTCAGCTAAAATATGCATTATATTCAGGGGGGTTCGCCGTGTCATAGCACAACCAAAAGCCCAATATACTCCCCTAAACTTTCCCTATACGTCAACTTTTCCGTTGTACGTCAGGCTGCGAGCAGCCGCGTCCAACAGCCTGGTTGATCAGTCCGGCAACCAGGAGGCCTGGTCGACGACCGGGCCGCGGGGACGCTAAGCCCCGGAAGCACCTCAAGGTAACCTCAAGGTATCCCATCTAAATTTAAAAAAAATGCATTTCCAATACCCAATATATATATATATATATATATATATATATATATATATATATATATATATATATATATATATATATATATATATATATATATATATATATATATATATATATATATATATATATACTGTCCCTCCCCCTCCCCCACCCACTCAACCCCCCCCCCCCAGGAATAGGCCTGATTTGTTCAAGCCAAAGCCCATTTCACCCGAGTTTTCTCTATCTCATCTAAAAATAACGTTCATTTCCAATGCCCATTATCCAGCCACCACATATTCCCCATTCCCAAGACCATTTCATAATGTTAGTGCTGTGGCCATCTACATAATTTCATCCCAATTAATGACAATTCCCCATTAAATATTGGCAAAAATATGCCAAATCATATCACAGCCAAAGCCCATTTCACCCAAGTTTTACCTATCCCATATAAATTTAATGTGCATTTTCAATATCTAATATCCAGGTGCCCTATGTCACGCCCTATTCCCAAGACCATTTCATAGCGCAGTGTCCATCCAGCTGTTTCCAAATATCCAGATGTGTTTATATATCTTCAATCCTACGAAACCAGACCTAACCTAACACACAGCTAAGGCCAAATTTATCCCAATTTAATCCAATTTCCACCTAATTTGATCAAATTTATTCAAATTTAATCCAATTCCCGCCAAATTTACCCGAGTTTGCCATTTCATAGCACAACCAAAGCCCCAATTTGACCAAGTTTCACCTATCCCAATTAAATTTAATGTGAATCTTCAATATCAGGTCGCCCCCTCCAATGTCACAGCCTATTCCCAAAGACCATTTCATAGTAATAGTGCAGTGTTCATCCAGCCATTTCCATGTTCCAGATGTGTTTATATATCATCAAACCTACCAAAAGCAGACCTAACCCAATACGGCTAAGGCCAAATTTAACCAAATTTTCCCCAATTTAAGATAATTTCCACCTAATTTGCCACAATTTTATCCAATTTCCACCAAATTTTACCATAGTTCACCTTATCATAGCACAGCCAAAGCCCCAGTTTGTCCAAGTTTCACCCATTCCATATAACTTTTATATGTATTTCCAGTATCCAATATCCAGTGGTCGATGTCATACTTCATTCCCAGAGACCATTTCATAGTGATAGTGTAGGGTCCGACGAGCCATTTCCAATATACAGATGCGTTTATATACATCAATCCTACCTAAAAACCAGACCCAACCCTAACATGGCTAAGACCAAATTTAACCAAATGTATCACAATTTAAGACAATTTCTACCTAATTTGCCCCAATTTATCCAAATTTAAGACATTTTCTACCAAATTTACCCGATTTTACGTATTATAGCAAGGTCAATGCCCAATTTTCCCCCCAAGTTTCGCTTATTCCATACACTGCAAATTTAAGGCGCATTTTCAATATGCAGTCCAATAATCTCGACTGTTTTCTTTTTTTATTTGTTAGTTATGGATCTTTGTTAAATATTGTATTTTATATTCTTAGAAAAGTATTTGTTTGGATATTAACCCAACCACCCGGTACCCTAACCTGCGTGGATCTTTGCCGAATATTCCTGTCAATGTTGTTTATGGACTCAACAACCCTGAAGCTAACCTGCCTTGACCTTGACGTTAATTGTTGCACCTTCTTTTTTTGGGGGGAAAGTGATGTTTTTGCATCAACCCAACCGCCCTTGCCCATACCTCTGATACCAAAAATCTTGGTTCCATATATGGTATCATATTCTTGGGACACAGCCAATCCATCCCAACCTAACCTCTATTAACTATGGGTTTAATGACCATTTTTCTCTACATCAGTTCAAACACAACCCAACCTCATATAAATGGAACTGAACTCCATTTGTACACATGTTCTTAGGAAACATGATAAGATTCGCCATATCTCTATCATTAAATAATAAAAATTTTCCTTAACCGGGCCTATAATCCCCCCCCCCCCCAATTGGGACAAATTTGTGTTAGATTTGGGTTATATTAAGCTAATGTGAAAATATATTCCTACTTTAATTCTTTAATATCCATAATTTGCCAGAATTTCGAGGGGGGGGGGGGGGGATTATAGGCCCGGTTAAGGAAAATTTTTATTATTTAATGATAGAGATATGGCGAATCTTATCATGTTTCCTAAGAACATGTGTACAAATGGAGTTCAGTTCCATTTATATGAGGTTGGGTTGTGTTTGAACTGATGTAGAGAAAAATGGTCATTAAACCCATAGTTAATAGAGGTTAGGTTGGGATGGATTGGCTGTGTCCCAAGAATATGATACCATATATGGAACCAAGATTTTTGGTATCAGAGGTATGGGCAAGGGCGGTTGGGTTGATGCAAAAACATCACTTTCCCCCCAAAAAAAGAAGGTGCAACAATTAACGTCAAGGTCAAGGCAGGTTAGCTTCAGGGTTGTTGAGTCCATAAACAACATTGACAGGAATATTCGGCAAAGATCCACGCAGGTTAGGGTACCGGGTGGTTGGGTTAATATCCAAACAAATACTTTTCTAAGAATATAAAATACAATATTTAACAAAGATCCATAACTAACAAATAAAAAAAGAAAACAGTCGAGATTATTGGACTGCATATTGAAAATGCGCCTTAAATTTGCAGTGTATGGAATAAGCGAAACTTGGGGGGAAAATTGGGCATTGACCTTGCTATAATACGTAAAATCGGGTAAATTTGGTAGAAAATGTCTTAAATTTGGATAAATTGGGGCAAATTAGGTAGAAATTGTCTTAAATTGTGATACATTTGGTTAAATTTGGTCTTAGCCATGTTAGGGTTGGGTCTGGTTTTTAGGTAGGATTGATGTATATAAACGCATCTGTATATTGGAAATGGCTCGTCGGACCCTACACTATCACTATGAAATGGTCTCTGGGAATGAAGTATGACATCGACCACTGGATATTGGATACTGGAAATACATATAAAAGTTATATGGAATGGGTGAAACTTGGACAAACTGGGGCTTTGGCTGTGCTATGATAAGGTGAACTATGGTAAAATTTGGTGGAAATTGGATAAAATTGTGGCAAATTAGGTGGAAATTATCTTAAATTGGGGAAAATTTGGTTAAATTTGGCCTTAGCCGTATTGGGTTAGGTCTGCTTTTGGTAGGTTTGATGATATATAAACACATCTGGAACATGGAAATGGCTGGATGAACACTGCACTATTACTATGAAATGGTCTTTGGGAATAGGCTGTGACATTGGAGGGGGCGACCTGATATTGAAGATTCACATTAAATTTAATTGGGATAGGTGAAACTTGGTCAAATTGGGGCTTTGGTTGTGCTATGAAATGGCAAACTCGGGTAAATTTGGCGGGAATTGGATTAAATTTGAATAAATTTGATCAAATTAGGTGGAAATTGGATTAAATTGGGATAAATTTGGCCTTAGCTGTGTGTTAGGTTAGGTCTGGTTTCGTAGGATTGAAGATATATAAACACATCTGGATATTTGGAAACAGCTGGATGGACACTGCGCTATGAAATGGTCTTGGGAATAGGGCGTGACATAGGGCACCTGGATATTAGATATTGAAAATGCACATTAAATTTATATGGGATAGGTAAAACTTGGGTGAAATGGGCTTTGGCTGTGATATGATTTGGCATATTTTTGCCAATATTTAATGGGGAATTGTCATTAATTGGGATGAAATTATGTAGATGGCCACAGCACTAACATTATGAAATGGTCTTGGGAATGGGGAATATGTGGTGGCTGGATAATGGGCATTGGAAATGAACGTTATTTTTAGATGAGATAGAGAAAACTCGGGTGAAATGGGCTTTGGCTTGAACAAATCAGGCCTATTCCTGGGGGGGGGGGGTTGAGTGGGTGGGGGAGGGGGAGGGACAGTATATATATATATATATATATATATATATATATATATATATATATATATATATATATATATATATATATATATATATATATATATATATATATATATATATATATATATATATTGGGTATTGGAAATGCATTTTTTTTAAATTTAGATGGGATACCTTGAGGTTACCTTGAGGTGCTTCCGGGGCTTAGCGTCCCCGCGGCCCGGTCGTCGACCAGGCCTCCTGGTTGCCGGACTGATCAACCAGGCTGTTGGACGCGGCTGCTCGCAGCCTGACGTACAACGGAAAAGTTGACGTATAGGGAAAGTTTAGGGGAGTATATTGGGCTTTTGGTTGTGCTATGACACGGCGAACCCCCCTGAATATAATGCATATTTTAGCTGAAAATAAAAGGGATCTCCCGCATGTAACGGGGAAGAAGGGTTCGAGAGCCGCATAATTGATTTGGAAACTGAACCCTACATATTGTTTAGCTATGTAAGTGACAATCTCTTGAAAGCTCGTTACACACACACACACACACACACACACACACACACACACACACACACACACACACACACACACACACACACACACATATGCACCCTAAGTGATTCAACAAGAGGCTTGCAACGGTCTCTATGCAAGGCATTTTTACGACTATGGGAAGTCTGCAGTTGCTGGTCTCACTCCACAACCGCCTAACCGGAGAGTCATGTGCATCCTGCACATACATACAGTAAGCAAATATTTTGGTTACTTTGCTAAGATTCCTGGCAGCGCATCATTATGAATGAAGTACAAGCGTATTTCTTGGACTCCATTGATGGTGTTATCTCTGAATTCTGCGAATTTCCTTTTCGTATTCCATTATATAATGACGCAAAGTATGCGAATAGTTAAACTTGCTCAATGAATTTGTGTTAGCTTGCTAATGTAATTGTATGGGGGTTGCATAAGTTTGTTGAGAATATAATTGAATCTTAGTTTAGTTCATTTATTATGAATCCCATCATGTGGGGCGGGTAGTGGGAAGGGTTACCACGGTGGGAAATGGACTCTGGTAATGAACCCAACAATTCATTTTTGGCTCAAGCAAGAAAAACAAACAAATAATGGGTAAACGAAATTGCCAAAATTAATTTGTGCAAGTTTTGCAAATGTGATTGTAAGTTTTTTTTTTTTTTTGCATAAGTTTGAGAATATATAATTGAATGTTAGTTTTAATTCATTTTATTAATGCAGCCCCGCCCCCCCCTATTCCCATCTTGCTATGGGGGGGGGGGGGGGGCTAAGCCGAGCAGTAGTAACATCTAGAAGTCTGCTGCTTTTATTGGTTGATCCATAGATGTGTACTGGCTCCTCTTGCATCATCATCTAATAAATTAAACAACTAGCATATGTAAAGAGCTAGTCTAACAATTTATGTTTATTTTTTTTTTTTTTTTATCAGGCCCACTGCCCTTCTATCCAGCAGACAGCTGCTGGATGGGTTACAATTGAGCCAAAAACAGTTGGTCAGGGCGAGATACGGCCTCATTTTAGAGACATTTACTATAGAAAAAAGCTTGAACGTCGGGGACTGAACGCGGGCCTACACGAGAGTTGTTCTTGACACTCAAATGTTTAGAGATTAAAATCTCTATAATTAGAGGGGGCAACTAAAATACCCCATTATTTAGTGAAATTTTGCAATGTCCAATAGTTTGGACGTTGGGGAACTGAGTCAGGACTTGCACTGAAGGTTACTCTGCATCCGGTCCAAATGAGGACACACGTGGGAGAAAGAGAGGAAGCAAGATTTACTCCCTCGGAAAACCTTAAAAAAAAAAAATTTGTAGGCCAGAGTTTTGAAAACATTGACAACTTTTTGATACAGAATGAAACTCTTAAACAATAACATATATCTTGTAGAATAAATCTTCCTCTATGAGATATACCTTTTTAGTTAGTTTGAAAGTTTTCATTTTTTTGTAATGATGATGCCTTCCTAACATGGCTCATTAAAATAATTTTTTGTTTATGAAATCGTGTAAGTATTTATGCAATATTTATTATAAAACAATCATAATACGCAGTGGCATATCATTTTAATAAAGAGGCTTTATAAGGTAAATATAATAGCAATGCGAAAATCTTTCTATCTGACGTATTTTTATTTTAAATAAATAAATACACTTGGGCGAAAAACATGTCTATTGCCCGCGTGAGCGACTTGGGTGGGCTCTTGCAGATTCTATGTATTTTAATCTCTAAACATTTGAGTGCCAAGAACAACTCTCGTGCAGGCCCGCATTCAGTTCTCGACGTTCAAGCTTTTGCTATAGTAAATGTCTCTAAAAATGAGGCCGTATCTCGCCCTGACCAACTGTTTTTGGCTCAATTGTAATCCATCCAGCCGCAGTCAGCTGGGTAGGACCCAGTGCAGGTTTGGAAGGCTTTGGAAATTAAAGCACCGTAAGATTGTGAGTGTTCAAGTTTAGGGGGGACTAAGTATTTTGCGCGAATGTGAAAGCCCTGGGTTTATTTGTGTAAGTTAAAAATTGAGTTTTTGTTTGTGTATAAGAGTTTAGCAATGTGTTTAAGTAAGATTGTGCAACTGTTTTAAGTTTAGGGGGGACTAAGTATTTTGCGCGAATGTGAAAGCCCTGGGTTTATTTGTGTAAGTTAAAAATTGAGTTTTTGTTTGTGTATAAGAGTTTAGCAATGTGTTTAAGTAAGATTGTGCAACTGTTTTAAGTTTAGGGGGGACTAAGTATAGATAGCGCCAGTCGTTGCGCTATATGAAGTTATTGGGCCCCCACCACAATAGCTGAAAACTATTATGATGTTAAAAAATGAAATTTAATACAGAATACGAACAGATTGCCAGTATGTATTAAATTGCTTAAACTACTCAACTACTTTCCTTTATAGTATATTTACGAGTATCAAATTAATATTTGGAGTGTCAAACCCAACATAATATGGCTGAGGCCCCACTATTTAAACTTCTTTTCGTATGCTATGAAATATCACAGGTATTGTTAATGCTTGTAACGTTTATTAGAAAAGATAGACATACATTTGTTGCTATTTTTCATATTAAAATCTAATTTGAGGCCCGAAAAATATATCTATAAAATCTATAAACAGGTTAGAACCATACAAATGCAAGTATGCCTTTTTCACCAGTATTCAACTGTATGCCACAGAAAATGGAATCTTTACTTTAGCTACAGAAAACGGAGCAAAGCCAAGGGGGGATGACTGAAATAAACAGTTTCCAACCTGACTCTTCCCGCACATAAACATGTCTTTCTTGACCTCATTTCAAATTATATAGAGTACTGAAAGCTCATTTTCCATAGCAAATATACTAAGGAACTCATTTTACGACTAGAACGCAAACTAGGACCCCTCATTCAGATTCAAAACACGAGAATTATTGACTGAATATTTCCCCACTATCAAGCACACAGGACTTTAAAGCTATCTTAACTTCTTTAAAACCCCAATATGACCCATCTCACATGCAGATCCTGTTCTATGACTCGCCCTTCATGTCAATGTACCCCACAGTATCATGCAAATTCAAGATAAGGCTTACTACACCTATATATCCAAACTTGGTCTTTGTAAGGAATCTTGACCCCCCCCCCCCTTGTATGCTTGACCCCCACTGGGGTTTTCCACCTCTGACCATTACAGAAAATGGAGCTGTGCCCAAAGGCTCCCTATACTATTCAGTCATAGCCTCATTAAAGTACTCCAAAAACTTCTATATTCGCTTTCAACTGCGTTTCTTGGTTTGAATCTATTGAACATTCACCCTCTGATCCATTCAAAAGTAAGGGCCCCCAAATTGATACCGTAGTACTCTCGTAACACCCCCGGGACAAATCGTCCATTTTTGCTCATGCCATTAAAATACTCCAAAAACGTTTATATGCCTTTCACCAGTGTATTTTTTGGTTTCCAACTATTGAACATTCATCCTCGGTACCTCTCATAAGTAGAGACCCCCTCCTTGAGGCCCTAGACTCATCTTAAAGCAAGGCGACAAAAAGTAAAAAAAAACAGGTTAGGATAGGGCACCAGTTCCTCAGGTACACCATGGGTGGTGGTCCCCCCGGGACCCCAGGGGGGACCACCACCCGACCACCGCCAGCCAGCCAGGAGCGCGCTGACTGTGCCCTAACCTAACCACCCAAATAAGAGGAATGGACGATCTGGCCCAACAGGGTCAAGTCGGCATGGAAGTGCCCAACCGTGTCTGAAATTTTTTTACCTCAATCTGTCTCCTTATTCACTACTAGGCTGGTACTAACGTCAACAGGCACTAGCATCAGGCTGGTACTAGCGTCAAGTTTGTAAGCCTGACAAGTACCAGCCTGACTAAGGTCAGGCTGGTACTAGCGTTAGGCTGGCACTAGCGTCAGGCTGGCACTAGCGTTATGCTGGTACTAGCGTCAGGCTGGTACTAGCGTCAGGCTGGCACTAGCGTCAGGCTGGTACTAGCGTCAAGTTTGTACTAGCGTCACCAGGGGCTAGCGTCAGGCTGGTACTTGCGTCAGGCTGGTACTAGGGTCAGGCTGGTACTAGCATCCGGCTGGTAGAAGCGCCAGGCTGACACTAGCATCATGCTGGTACTAGCGTCAGGCTGGTACTAGTGTCAGGCTGGTACTAACGTCAACAGGCACTAGCATCAGGCTGGTACTAGCGTCAAGTTTGTAAGCCTGACAAGTACCAGCCTGACTAAGGTCAGGCTGGTACTAGCGTTAAGCTGGCACTAGCGTCAGGCTGGCACTAGCGTTATGCTGGTACTAGCGTCAGGCTGGTACTAACGTCAACAGGCACTAGCGTCAGGCTGGTAATAGCGTCAGGCTGATACTAGCGTCAGGCTGGCACTAGCGTCAGGCTGGCACTAGCGTCAGGCTGGCACTAGCGTCAGGCTGGCACTAGCGTCAGGCTGGCACTAGCGTCAGGCTGGTACTAGCGTCAGGCTGGTACTAGCGTCAGGCTGGCACTAGCGTCAGGCTGGTACTAGCGTCAAGTTTGTACTAGCGTCACCAGGGGCTAGCGTCAGGCTGGTACTTGCGTCAGGCTGGTACTAGGGTCAGGCTGGTACTAGCATCCGGCTGGTAGAAGCGCCAGGCTGGTACTAGCATCAAGAGGGACTAGCGATAGGCTGGTACTAGCGTCATCAGGCATTAGCGTCAGTCTATAACGAGCATCATGCTGGTACTAGCGTCAGACTGGCATTAACGTCAGACTGGCATTGGCGTCCGCCTGGCATTAGTGTCAGACTAGTACTAGCGTCATGCTGGCCCTAGCGTCAGGCTGGTACTAGCGTCAGGCTGGCAGAAGCGTCAGGCTGGCACTAGCGTCGAGTTGTTACTAGCGTCATGCTGGTACTAGCGTCAGGCTGGTACTAGAGTCAGGCTGGCACTTGCGTCAGGCTGGCACTAGCGTCAGGCTGGCACTAGCGTCAGGTTGGCACTAGCGTCAGGCTGGCACTAGAATCAGGTTGGTATTTGTGTCAGATTGGTACTAGCGTCAGGCTGGCACAAGCGTCAACTGGGACTAGTTTCAGGCTGGTACTAGCGTCAGGCTAGTACTAGCGTGAGGCTGGCACTAGCGTTAGGCTGGCACTAGCGTCAGGCTGGTACTAGCGTCAGGCAGGTACTAGCATCAGGCTGGTACTAGCGTCAGGCTGGCAGAAGAGTCAGGCTGGCATTAGCGTCAACAGGGACTAGCGTCAGGCCGGTAATAGCGTCAGGCTGGCACTTGCGTCAGGCTGGTTCTAGGGTCAGGCTGGTACTAGCGTCAGGCTGACAGAAGCGTCAGGCTGGCACTAGCGTCAACAGGGACTAGCGCCAGGCTGGTAATAGCGTCAACAGGCACTAGCATCAGGCTGGTACTAGCGTCAGGCTTGTACTAGCGTCAGGCTGGTAATAGCGTCAGGCTGGCACTAGCGTCAGGCTGGTACTAGCGTCAGGCTTGTACTAGCATCAACAGGCGCTAGCGTCAAGCTGGTACTAGCGTCAGGCTGGTACTAGGGTCAGGCAGGTACAAGCATCCGGCTGGTAGAAGCGTCAGGCTGGCACTAGCATCAACAGGGACTAGCGTCAGGCTGGTACTAGCGTCAGGCTGGTACTAGCATCAGGCTGGTACTAGCGTCAGGCTGGTACTAGCGTCAACAGGCACTAGCGTCAGGCTGGTACTAGCGTCAATCTATCACGAGCATCAGGCTGGTACTAGCGTCAGGCTGGAACTAACATCAGGTTTGAACTAACATCAGTCTGGCACTAGCGTCAGACTGGCATTAACGTCTGACTGGCATTTGCGTCAGGTTTGCATTAGCGTCAGACTAGTACTAGCGTCAACAGGGACTAGCGTCAGGCTGGCACTTGCGTCAAGTTGTTACTAGCGCCATGCTGGTACTAGCGTCAGGCTGGTACTAGAGTCAGGCTGGCACTTGCGTCAGGCTGGAACTAGAATCAGGTTGGTACTTGCGTCAGATTGGTACTAGCGTCAGGCTGGCACAAGCGTCAGGCTGGCACTAGCGTCAGGGTGGCACTAGCATGAGTCTGGGACTAGCGTTAGACAGGCAGAAGTGTCAGGCTGGCTCTAGCGTCAGACTGGCAGAAGTTTCAGGTTGGCACTAGCGTCAGACTGGCAGAAGCGTCAGGCTGGCACAAGCGTCAGGCTGGCACTAGTGTCAGGCTGGCACTAGTGTCAGGCTGGCACTAGCGTCAGACTGGCAGAAGTTTCAGGCTGGCTCTAGCCTCAGACTGGCAGAAGTTTCAGGCTGGCACTAGCGTCAGACTGGCAGAAGCGTCAGACTGGCAGAAGTTTCAGGCTGGCACTAGTGTCAGACTGGCACTAGTGTCAGGCTGGCTCTAGCGTCAGACTGGCAGAAGTTTCAGGCTAGCACTAGCGTCTGACTGGCAGAAGCGTCAGGCTGGCACTAGTGTCAGGCTGGCACTAGTGTCAGAGTGGCACTAGCTCCAGGCTGGCACTAGCACCAGGTTAGCACTAGCGTCAGGCTGGCACTAGCTTTAGGCTGGCACTAGCATCAGACTGGCAAAAGCTTCAGGCTGGCACTAGCGTCAGACTTACAGAAGCTTCAGGCTGGCACTAGCATCAGGCTGAGACTAGCGTCTGGCTGACACTAGCGTCAGGCTGGCTCTAGAGTCAGGCTGGCACCAGCGTCAGGCTGGCACTAGCATCAGGCAGGCACTAGCATCAGGCTGGAACTAACATCAGGCTGGCACTAGAGTTAGGCTGGCACTAGCGCCAGGCTGGCACCAGCATCAGGCTGGCATTATCATCAGGCTGGCACAAGTGTCAGGCTTGTACTTGCGTCAGACTGGCACTGACATCAGGCTTGTACTTGCATCAGGCTGGTAATAGCATCAGGCTGGCACAAGTGTCAGGCTTGTACTTGCGTCAGACTGGCACTAGCTTCAGGCTGGTACTAGCGTCAACAGGCACTAGCGTCAGGTTGGTACTTACGTCAGGCTACTACTAGCGTCAACAAGCACTAGCGTCCGGCTGGTACTAACGTCAGGCTGTCTCTAGCGTCAGGCTTGAACTAGCGTCAGGCTGGCACTAGCGTCAACAGGCACTAGCATCAGGCTGACACTAGCATCATGCTGGTACTAGCGTCAGGCTGGTACTAGTGTCAGGCTGGTACTAGGGTCAGGCAGGTACTAGCATCCGGCTGGTAGAAGCGTCAGGCTGGCACAAGCATCAACAAGGACTAGCGTCAGGCTGGTACTAGCGTCAGGCTGGTATTATCATCAGGCTGGCACTAGTGTCAGGCTGGTACTAGCGTCAGGCTGGTACTAGCGTCAACAGGCACTAGCATCAGGCTGGTACTAGCGTCAGTCTATCACGAGCATCAGGCTGGTACTAGCGTCAGGCTGGAACTAACATCAGGTTTGAACTAACATCAGTCTGGCACTAGCGTCAGACTGGCATTAACGTCAGACTGGCATTGGCGTCAGGCTTGCATTAGCGTCAGACTAGTACTAGCGTCATACTGGCACTAGCGTCAGGCTGGTACTAGCGTCAGGCTTGCAGAAGCGTCAGGCTGGCACTAGCGTCAACAGGGACTAGCGTCAGGCTGGCACTTGCGTCAAGTTGTTACTAGCGCCATGCTGGTACTAGCGTCAGGCTGGTACTAGAGTCAGGCTAGCACTTGCGTCAGGCTGGAACTAGAATCAGGTTTGTACTTGCGTCAGATTGGTACTAGCGTCAGGCTGGCACTAGCGTCAGGCTGGCACTAGCGTCAGGCTGGCACTAGCGTCAGGCTGGTACTAGCGTCAGGCTGGTACTAGCGTCAGGCTGGCAGAAGCGTTAGGCTGGTACTAGCGTCAGGCTGGTACTAGCGTCAGGCTTGCAGAAGCGTCAGGCTGGCACTAGCGTCAACAGGGACTAGCGTCAGGCTGGCACTTGCGTCAAGTTGTTACTAGCGCCATGCTGGTACTAGTGTCAGGCTGGTACTAGAGTCAGGCTGGCACTTGCGTCATGCTGGAACTAGAATCAGGTTGGTACTTGCGTCAGATTGGTACTAGCGTCAGGCTGGCACTAGCGTCAGGCTGGCACTAGCGTCAGGCTGGTACTAGCGTCAGGCTGGTACTAGCGTCAGGCTGGCAGAAGCGTTAGGCTGGTACTAGCGTCAGGCTGGTACTAGCGTCAGGCTTGCAGAAGCGTTAGGCTGGCACTAGCGTCAACAGGGACTAGCGTCAGGCTGGCACTTGCGTCAAGTTGTTACTAGCACCATGCTGGTACTAGCGTCAGGCTGGTACTAAAGTCAGGCTGGCACTTGCGTCAGGCTGGAACTAGAATCAGTTTGGTACTTGCGTCAGATTGGTACTAGCGTCAGGCTGGCACAAGCGTCAACTGGGACTAGCTTCAGGCTGGCACTAGCGTCAGGCTGGTACTAGCTCCAGGCTGGCACTAGCGTCAGGCTGGCACTAGGGTTAGGCTGGCACTAGGGTCAGGCTGGTACTAGGGTCAGGCTGGTACTAGGGGTCAGGCTGGCACTAGGGTCAGGCTGGTACTAGGGGTCAGGTTGGTACTAGGGTCAGGCTGGCACTATTGTTAGGCTGGCTACTGAGCCAAGTGAAAATCACCATGCTTAACACATATTGTTTGTAATATTACATTACTTTTGACAACAAATATAAGCCATCACCTTATGCACAGCATTAGCTAGTTACACACTGATGTTTATCTGTAACTTTATTTTATGACGGGGTATTACATATGACCGAAATGTAAGAATAATAATTCTAACACGAATTTTCTCAATATTTCTTATGTTTCTTTTCACTGTCGATGGTAATTGAAAAATCTATTCTCCAAAATTCATTTTTATTTCTAATCTAACGCGACACTTGAACGC
The DNA here is from genome assembly GCF_040958095.1 of Procambarus clarkii. NCBI lineage: Eukaryota > Metazoa > Arthropoda > Malacostraca > Decapoda > Cambaridae > Procambarus > Procambarus clarkii. Next base: position 26,235,233 of record NC_091213.1, on the reverse strand, counting down.
GTTTCGTTATAACTTATTACATTTTCAAACACTTTAGTTTACACACACACAACTATAACCTGCAAACACTAAACAGAGTTCTACCATGCTATCATTTAAACAGCTTTCATCATATATACCTGCATTTGGGTGAGGTGATATGTTACAACAGTTTTGGATAAGGTGAACAAAACTTTCAACACAAGATAGAGCAAACTTTCAACACAAGACAGAACACGGTGCAATGGGTATAAATTGGGTAAATTAAAGGGAAGAATGGAAGTAACAGCAAAGGGCCTATTGGCCCATATTTCTTGATGTTTCTATATTGGTGAGGAATCTTGAAGTGGGTAGAATAGAGTTGTGCATTAATTGGCTGTTGATTGCTGGTGTTGACTTCTTGATGTGTAGTGCCTCGCAGATGTCAAGCCACGTGCTATCGCTGTATCTATCGATGATTTCTGTGTTGTTTGTTAAGACTTCTCTGGTTATGGTCTGATTGTGGGAAGAGATTATATGTTCCTTAATGGAGCCCTGTTGCTTATGCATCATTAATCGCATCATTATTAAGACGTAGACGACGTTGGTCTCTTTTAAAGCGTTCTGCTTTGTGTCTGGAGAGTTTCTCATGAGTAGGTTGTCCTTTTTTTTGGTTTTATAGTAAATCGTCCATTGTATCTTCTGATTTTTGTCTGTAGGGATAACGTTTCTATTAACAATATCTTTCAGGACCCTTTCCTCCATTTTATGAGCTGTGGAAAAGAAGTTCCTGTAAAATAGTCTAATAGGGGGTATAGGGGTGTTGTGTTAGTTGTCTCTTCAGAGGTTGCATGGCGTTTCACCTTCCTTCTTATGATGTCTTCAACGAAACCATTGGAGAAGCCGTTGTTGACTAGGACCTGCCTTACCCTACAGAGTTCTTCATCGACTTGCTTCCATCCTGAGCTGTGGCTGAGAGCACGGTCGACATAAGAGATAAGAGTGACAACACTCCTTTTGTACCTGTCTGGGCAGTCACTATTGGCATTGAGGCACATTCCTATGTTTATTTCCTTAGTGTAGACTGCAGTGTGGAAACCTCCGCTCCTTTCCATGACTGTTACATCTAGAAAGGGCAGCTTCCCATCCTTCTCCATCTCGTAAGCGAAACGCAACACAGAATTCCGCTCAAATGCCTCTTTCAGCTCCTGCAGATGTCTGACATCAGGTACCTGTGTAAAAATGTCGTCAACATATTTGCAGTATATGGCCGGTTTCAAGTTCATGTCGATTAAGTCCTTCTGTTCGATGGTTCCCATGTAGAAGTTTGCAAACAGGACACCTAGGGGAGAACCCATGGCGACCCCATCTACTTGCTTATACATGTGCCCATCCAGGCTCAAGAAGGGTGCCTCTTTAGTACAAGCTTGAAGTAGTTTCCTTAGAATGTTTTCTGGTATGTCAAGAGGAGTACAGGCCGGATCACGATACACTCTGTCTGCTATCATCCCGATTGTTTCATCCACAGGTACGTTGGTAAACAGTGATTCTACATCCAACGAGGCTCTTATCCCTGCAGCCCGTGTTCCCTGCAGTAAGTCAACAAATTCCTTTGGAGACTTCAGGTTGAAGGCACAAGGGACATAAGGGGTCAACAAGCTGTTGAGTCGCTTTGCCAGTCTGTACGTGGGTGTGGGTATCTGACTGATGATTGGCCGAAGTGGGTTTCCAGGCTTGTGTGTCTTGGCATTTCCATACGCATACCCAGGTTTGTATTCCCCAATAATCTTTGGCAGGTGGAGTCCGGATTTCTTAGCGTTCACAGTTTCGATCAATCTGTTAACAGATTGATCGACATCGTACACTACACTACACATAACATTGCATCATGATGTGAATCAGAATATATTGAAAGATTTTGAAGTAAACATTTAGGTTCTGATTAAAAATCTATATGAGATTAGAAAAGCTCTTCTCAAATCCGCATAGCTTCATGTTTATAAATTCGTAAGCTTTCCATAAACGACCGTCCAAGATTGAATCTAATGGTCTGTTGCCGCTTGTAACACCCTGTAATGCTTTGTAACGTATCCCTCACGTATGTCCTTAAACCGTTAAGTGACAGTGAAAGGATCCGCTAGTGTGTGGAAACTATTGACCGAGCAAGATAAACTTGTTCTTTCAAACGTAAAATTTAACCCTTCGAGTACCCCCTCAATTTTGAAGAGAGAGATGTAATGATACCTGGTTGATGGGGTTCTGGGTGTTCTTCTACTTCCCATGCCCCGCCCGAGGCCAGACTTGACTTGTGAGAGTTTGGTCCACCAGGCTGTTGCTTGCAGCGGCTCGCAGGCCCACCTACCCACCACAGCCCGGTTGTTCCGGCACTCCTTGGAGAAAATGATCTAGTTTTCTCTTGAAGATGTTCACGGTTGTTCCGGCAATATTTCTTATGCTCGCTGGGAGTGTTGAACAACCGTGGACCTCTAATGTTCATACAGTGATCTCTGATTGTGCCTATGGCACCCCTGCTCTTCACTGGTTCTATTCGCATTTTCTTCCATATCGTTCACTCCAGTATATAGTTATTTTACTGTGTAGATTTGGGACCTGGCTCTCCAGTATCTTCCACGTGTATATTATTTGATATCTCTCTCGTCTTCTTTCTAGTATTATTATTATTAACATTTTTATTGACAAAATTAATTACAATTTTGCCTAATCTGAGGATTTCGATTAAGTCTTATTAAAGTGAGGATAATGCTGGTATTCACTGTCACGCAGGACAGAGGGTCATACATAAGACAATGGGTCTAAACTGTAGGCGGATGTACATATATATCATGGTTACAATCAATGTTTTAATGTATGGATATGTGAAAACAACTTTTTATTTGCATTGCCACACAAGGGCAGGGATGGGTTCATAAGTGATGCAACTTAAAAGTAATGTAAATAAAAATTGTTCTTCATTCTTGAAAATGGACAAGCAAATTTTGAATAAATTGTTAGGATGTCGTCCAGAACACCTGAGTCAATAAAATAGTTACACAGTTGGTGGTACAAGAGGCCAGGAGGTCTAAAGTCCTTTACGGTTTCACATTCAACAATATAGTGTTCTAGTGAATGCATTAAAGGTTCATCACAGTTTACAATCTGAGTATTCTGGTAGTGGCTCAGCCTCACTAACCTGCCGGATGTGTCTATAGCCAAGGCGAATTCGCGCAATGACTACATCACATTGCCTGGTTCGGTAACTGTGCTAACCATACAAATACCTATTATTACAAAACTTGTCATAACTTTTAATACTGCAGCTTTCAGGTCTCTGGGCATTTCTTAGTTCTTCTAAATCTGAATTAACTTCTTTAATTTGTATGTTTCTAATCATTGCATTAGATAGTCCAAAGTCATAATCAATGTTTTCTTTCCGGCAAGCTTCATTGGCCAATTGATCTACAAAGTCATGTTTTCTAACTCCAACATGGGATGAGATCCACACAAATTTTATAGAAGAGTTATTATCATTGGCAAAAATTACATTCCATTTAATATTACAAGCTACTTCCGACATACATTGTGATGGGTTATTTAAGGACTGAAGAGCACTTTTAGAGTCTCAGAAAATAACTCCACCACCATTGAGCTTAAGGTATTCAGTGGCTAGATAAATGCCCAATAGCTCGGTCTGTGTCGTGCTTGCGAAGTTGTTCAATCTCTGTGTACTAGACATGATCATTTCATTCCCTTTATATACTGCACAGGCACAACCAGTTCTACCAGTGCCTAACTGCACAGAGTCATCAGTAAAGGCATAGGATTCAGTCGGGTTGAGAATTTGAAGATGACTGTCAATAGCTTCTAATGTTATACATCTCAAAATGTCAGTGTTATACATTTGTTTTACACTGATGGAGGTATAATGCAGAGAGACCTCCACATCTTTCCTAGGGGGAATATAGTGAACAGTTTTATCAGTTTAAGAGGCACATTCAGTTTCAGAAGATTATAGGAACGACAGCTGAGCCAGACACTGTAAGGAGCTTTTTTGCGGCGGATTGAGGGAACTGTCAGAATTGTTTAGAATGGATCTCAATTTAATATGAATAGAGCTGGGGGACCATTATTTTTCAAAGTTTTGGCACAAAACATAGTACTAAGTAGAATTATCCTTTCGTAAATTGAAGGTAAGTTTAGTTCCTTTCTCATGTTAACAATTCTGACAGTTCTAGGACAACCCAGGATGATGCGCATGGCATCATTTTGTACTACATCTAGGTCATGTAATTGTTTTGGAGAAAAATTAAGAAGATGCAAGGCATAATAATCAACAACAGATCGTATAAAGGCAATATGAAAACTACGAGTATATTTTATGTTAATGCCAAATCCTTTGCCAACAAGAGTTTTGAGAGGTTTAAGACCCTCAACTAGGTCTTTGCGCAGGTTGCTGACGAGATTTGTATCATTAACCTTGACTCCAAGATATTTATAAGACTCACAAGTCTCCACGGGCACTCCATTAATAGTATAGTTATAATGAAGAGAATGGGGGAATAAGAACCCTTGTTTTATCAACAGAGATTATGAGGCCACATTCTACTACTTTCTTGGAGAATGCACCAAGTAGCACTTGTAGCCTTGGTTTACTGTGTGCCATAATACAAATATCATCAGCATAACATATAACTGTTTCAGTAGGTTGTACTGGTATGTGATGGATAAGTTTGTGCATAAGTTTATTGAACCACCACCACCTTGAGGTGTGCCTAGTTTGAATGCATCTGTTCTTGTACTTTTAATTCCTTTAAATTGTACACTAGCATGCCTGTTGGATAGGTAGCTCTTTATCCAACTCAGAAGATTACCTTTAATTCTAAATTCAGCAAGTTGCTCTAATATTATTTCGCCATTCGCTACATTGAAAGCTGACTTTAGGTCAATAAAGGCTGCCTGTGTTCCATCCTGTGAGTGTACAAAATATTCAGCAAAGCATGTTTGTGTGCTACACTTGGGCTTGAACCCATATAGGTTTGGGGACAGTTTTTCATTGACCTGAAACATGACACGATTGAGAACAATTCTCTCCAAGACTTTACACATGCAAGATGTAAGGGAAATGGGTCTGAATTTATGAGAGAGGTTTAGGAATTGGTATTATGAGACTTTCTGTCCATTTCTTTGACAAGATACCTTGTGAGAGACTCATTTGATAGAGGTCAAGCAGAGGGTGGCTAGGGACATCATTCAGTAAGCTCAAGGTGTTATAAGTTATACCATCCTCACCAGGGGCAGTTTGTTTAGGTTTTCCTAATGCTGATGTTAATTCAAAGTGAGTTATAACAAACTGATCTGTTAAATCTGGTGAGGAGCGTGCTATTTCAGTATTAAAGTTTCTGTTAATGATGGTGTGAGTTAATTGCTGCTGTATATCTGGGGGTAAGGAAGAAATTTGTGAGACACTAGACCATTGAGCTAAGAGCATGTCAGCATATTCTGCAGGAGTATGATGAAGCTGGACTGGGGCTGAAGGTTTGGTAATGTTTTTAATTTTGTTCACATTTCCGATAATGTTGTAGTTCTATTGATACCTTGTAGGAATTGTTCCCAATATTTGTCCTTAACTTGACCCTTAAGCTCGCGAAGATCTGTTGGCATTAAGGAATGCAAGTAAATTGTCAACTGTTTTGTCTCGTTTATAAGAGTCAGCAGCTGAAGCACTTTAGCTCTGCAATAATAATAGGATCCTCTGTCCATTAAGAAGAACGAGTGTTCTTTTTTTCCTTGATTAAACCCAAGTATCATAATAACTGGTAATGATACTGACAAGATCATTGTAAAAATGGTCCACTGATACAGGTGTATACCCAGTGTACCACTTATGTACATAAGCCTTAATATACTGCTTAAGATTGTCTGGAATGTTAATCTTAACTCTAGGATGAGGATTGGACCTAATATCCGCCACATTGTATTCACAATATATTGCAAAATGATCACTTACTAGTTCTGGGATGAGCTTAACGTTGACGTTGCTATCTGCTAGGCTATACCCAATCACATAAACCAGCCTACCTCCCAATAAATGGACCTGTTTATCAGTATCATACACAGTAATATTAAGATTAGTAAGGTATTTCAAGAAGACCCTGTCATTATTCTTACACAGACCATCACCAAGATCAGTGTGACGAGCATTAAAGTCACCCATACATAACAGAGCTGTGTTACCTGTAGATTTCAGTAGCAGGTCTGCATTAAGTACACTACATCGTCCATATATGTTATACAGTAGGAAATGGCTATTTGCAGTTTGTAATTTGAATTTTTGATAATGTGTACTATCACTTCTGTGATTTTTAATTAGTTTACAGATTAATCCATTCTTAATTAATATACGTGAGTAAACCAGTTCCAATACTGTTGTTGTATGCTATATACCCAGGTATCCTGGGTGGGACCTTCTTGATAGTTGTGGACGTATATGGTTCCTGTAAACAGATCACATCCACGTCTCTCACTTTAGCATACATGATTACGTCATTTATCCGAAGATAAACACTTCGAATGTTCCAAGAAAGAAACTTAATTGTTTTTGTTTGATGAGCCATGGTTAAGTTTCAAGGGAATTAAGGTAACATTTAAGCTCGTTAAACACTTGGACAACATAAGCAACTTTGTTCCGTGTGTCCTGAGTAATATCAGTTTTGCGTAGGATGCGTTTAACCACAGTAACAGTTGGTGTTTTCTTAAACTCTTTACCTGTAACCAACTCAAGGGTTTCATTATGATCTAGTGGGGGGTGTCAGTGAGGAATCAATGACTAATCTAACACCATTACCCATGGAGATTTGACACTCACGTTCCGTAGAGATAGGTGGAGTAGTCTCAACAGCTGCAACATTATCACTCGCATCACTACTGGTGCTGGGAGAATTTACTTAATCACTTTCGCTAGCATGATTCACTTCACCACTATCACCGGGCAGATTCGTCTGTAATGTTTGTATTTTAATTTTCAATTCAGTAATTTTCTTTTTTTAACCAGTCAATTTCTTCTGTATCTTTGCTTGTTTGCTTTAGTTCGTCGATGGTTGGAAACTGCATACTAGAGGTGACATGAAGAGCTTCCTGCTGGGTGCCTCCTGCAGCTGGACCAGACGCCACTGGCTGCCTGCTCGTGTTAGAGAGGGCGGGGCGCCGAGGGCAGCCACGATGCCAAACATCTACACCTTCTTGCAAACACCTGGGATACTTCCGAGGACACTGCCTTGTATCGTGCTGTTGAGCACATAGCCCACACACAGGGGTCATGTCGACAGTACGTAGAGATATGATGAGTACCGTGGCACTTATAACAAACAACAGGGGGGATACCCAAGGTCTGATAGGACTTGATGGAATGATATGTCCAAAGAAGGTGTAATGTTCTGGGGGAGGGTCACTGCCATTCCAAACAATGATGATCCTGTTGAGAGGTTGACCATCCTTATGTATCCGTCTTGCCTTGTAGACTCCTTCAAGGTTATATAGTCAGCGCGGGGAGCAATAGGAGGCTAGGGTGCGCGTGCCCCTGGCTGGGTGGGCCCACCACCGCCCACCTCCACTTTCTTCACACAAGGTTCCGGAGTTCCTGTCATCATTGCCAATGATCTCCTCACCATCAGCAGAGTCTGCACGTTTAGAATTTTATCTCGCATTCCGTGATTGTTGCACCTGCCACTCATTTTCGTTATCCAAATAAGCATCGAGTTCCATGTCACTGGGTGACTGCAACCCACTTCGAGCATCAACCTATTCCTCGCCGACAGACTCAGGATCCATTGCTTGGAGATCACTTTGATTAACAAGCACAACAGAAGGTAGGTTGGTACTGAGCCCGGTTGCCATGACAACGGGCCAGGAGGCGCAACACAGGGTAGCTGCCCAGGGCTCCACCACTCGCCCAGGCTAGTACACTGTTACCCACCTCATGTAAACACACCAGTCGCGCACACAAACCACGACGCTGGGAAGGAGGGCCCAAGGACTATTATACACACGAGGGGAGCGTGGGGCCAGGTACACCACAAGGCGACCCAGTGCCGTCCCACTGTTCCTCTCTGTAGACTTCAGATACTGCCACACAAATAATGTCTGTATGAATTTCTATACAATCCAGCTATCCACAACCTACAACACTTGGTAGTCAGGGTGTCGCACACTTAGTACCGCTGCAGCTGACCTATTAGGCACGCTAAAGGCTAGATCTTAGGACTAGGCCTGTGTTAAACCGGACGAGGGGCACATCGGACCGGCCAGTCCCGTGGCTCCGGGAGAACTCCTCTTTCTAGTGAATACATTTGGAGAGTTTTGAGACGATCCCAATAATTTAGGTGCTTCATTGCGTCTATGTATGCCGTATATATATTCTCTGTATTCCCTCTATTTCACAATCTCTCCTGCTCTGAATGGGGAAGTGAGTACTGAGTCGTACTCAAGACGGGACAACACAAGTGATTTGAAGATTACAACCATTGTGATGGGATCCCTGGATTTTAAAGTTCTCGTAATCCATCCTATCATTTTTCTGGCTGACTCAACATTTGTTTGGTTATGCTCCCTAAATTGGTTATGCTCATCATTATTCCCTAAGCCTTTACATGTTACTTTCCTACTATGGGCACATTTGATTGTGTTTTGTGCCCTGTATTATGTTTAAGGTCCTCATTTTTACCGTACCTGAGTACCTGGAATTTATCACTGTTAAACGTCATGTTATTTTCTGTTGCCCAGTCGAAAACTTTATTAATATCTGCTTGAAGTTTTTCAATGTCATCAGCCGAAGTAATTTTCATGCTGATTTTTGTGTTATCTGCAATGGATGATACGAAGCCGTGACTTCGGAAATGCAGTGGAGCAAGGACTGTACCTTGAGGTACAGAGCTTTTAACTGTGCTTGGACTCGATTTTATATGATTGACTGTTACTCATTGTGTCCTGTTTGACAGAAAACTGAGTATCCAGCGTCCTACTTTACCGGTTATTCCCATTAACCTCATTTTGTGTGCTATCACTCCATGGTCACATTTATTGAATGCCTTTGCGAAGTCCGTGTGTACCACATCAGCATTCTGTTTTTCTTCTAATGCCTCAGTGACTTTGTCATAATGGTCAAGTAGCTGTGAGAGGCACGATCTTCCCGCTCGAAATCCATGTTGGCCTGGATTGTGGAGACCATTGGTCTCCATGAAACTGGTGACCTGACTCCTAATCACTCTCTCAAATACTTTTATTATGTGGGATGTTAGTGCAACTGGTTTATAATTCTTTGCCAATGCTTTGCTCCCTCCCTTGTGTAGAGGGGCTATGTCTGCTACTTTAAGTGCATCTGGTATCTCCCCAGTGTCCAAGCTCTTCCTCCACACTATACTGAGTGCCTGTGCTACCGGCACCTAGCATTTTTTTTATAAATATTGAATTCCATGGACCTGGAGCTGAGTGCATGGGCATGTTTTAAATTTCTCTTTCAAAGTCTAGTATGCTCGTGTGGATATCAGTTATATTTACAGGGGTTTGGATATCACGCGTAATGAAATTGTCTGGATCTTCCACTTTCATGTTGTGTATTAGTGCTAAACATGTCCTCATACTGCTTTTTTAGGATTTCACTAATTTCTTTGTCGCCCTCCGTGTATGAACCTTCACTCGTACGAATAGGTCCAATACTGGCAGTGGTTTTTGCTTTTGATTTCGCATATGTGAAGAAGTTTTTGGATTTTTCTTTATTTCCAGAATTGCTTTCTGTTCTAACTGCCTTTCTTTAGTCTGATATGAATGTTTCATTTTCCGCTCGATTTCTTAAATCTCCCTATTTAAATTATTCCGTCTTTGACGGGAAAGTCGTGTCTGCTTAAGCATTTCCGCTATTTTCTTCCTTCTTTTATAGTGTCGTCTGCGCTCTCTTTCTACGTTGGACCTTTCTGGCTTTCCTATAAGGAACATATTTCCGACAGATTTGATGCACTTCTGAAGTCAGTTTTTCTATTCCTTCTGTAGGACTTGTATTACCTAGAACAGTTTTCCATGGAATGTTTGTAAGTTCCCTGTTTATTTTCTCCCAGTCTCTCCTTTTATTGTTAAAATTAAATTTAGTGAATAACCCCTCTCGCCCGATCGTTGTTTTAGGTCCATTCTGAGTATTGATGGTAGTTTGCACTTCAATGATGTTGTGATCTGAGTATGTGGTGTCTGAGATCGTAATGTCCCTGATTATGTCTTCATTGTTTGTGAAGACCAGATCTAGAATATTATCGTTTCCTGTTTTCTTTTCTTGGCAGGAAATGACGAGTCTGTCTTCACGGAGGATGGCAGAATTTCCACAATTTCTATTTTTTTTTATTTCTTGCAGATAAACTTTACCAATGAATCGACAATAAGAATCAAATAATCTCTCGGTAACATATTGATGTCCGCAAAGTTCATTAATCAGCGAAACAGAGCAGCCTTCACCACACCTATTATATAAACAATAAGTTGGAGGATCCAGCCTTAATTAAACCTATCAAGTTTTCATAGTGTTATGAGGGACTCGGCGTTCGCCAACGCTGTACAACGAGAACTGAACGATGCGATGGACGTGCGAGCGTTTGGCCTGAAGACTGACGGACCTTTAAAGCAAATATCCCGCCAATCACAACACCAATTTCACCTGTAATTAAATGTCACTCACCACACAGCGCTCTCGTCTCCGCGTGGAGATGTGCGTTACGCCTTTTGGTGCTCACAAGAGGGTACACTGCTGGTGTCTTGTGGCTAATATTACTGCATAACTATGGCATCAGTGGACCACAACTGCATGCATTGAACACATGTTCAATGTGTTAGGGGGGACATGATCACCACATTCAAGATTCTCAAGGGAATCGACAGGGTTGATAAGGCAGGCTATTTAACACAAGGGGCACGCGCACTAGGGGACACAGGTGGAAACTGAGTGCCCAAATGAGCCACAGAGATATTAAAAAGAACTTTTTTAGTGTCAGAGTGGTTGACAAATGGAATGCATTAGGAAGCAATGTGGTGGAGGTTGACTCCATACACAGTTTCAAGTGTAGATATGATAGAGCCCAATAGGCTCAGGAACCTGTACACCTGTTGATTGACGGTTGAGAGGCGGGACCAAAGAGCCAGAGCTCAACCCACTCAAGCACAACTAGGTGAGTACAACTAGGTGAGTACATCTTTACTGTCACGCAACTCACGAGATCCCGAAACTGGCATTAGAGGAGCGCATAGTGTCCCATAGTGGGACTGCATGATCCTCAGTTTGTATTGTACACTTTAATAAGACGCAAAATATAAGTACAATCAGAGGGTTTATGCTTCTCTGTGTCTTCACTGAGAGCATATTTTAGTTTTTAATGTTGTTAAAGCTTAAAGTTTAGTTTCTGGTTAACCAGTAAACTAGTGGTGGACTTAATAACCCTCGTCTTTAACAGGCCTTTAGAACAACACTAAACTAAAACAACAAATCACGGACCTATATAAATAAATATGTAAATGTTCGTTTGTTCAAAATCGGTAATCTCCGAAAGTTCTACACCGATTGCTTTGAAATTTTCACACAACGTTTCATTCGCATCCGAGCAGGTTTTTATATACATACCATAGAGATGTCACGTCTGTGACAAGAACTTTTTTTTTTTAACTGTGTTATTTATGTGTTTTTCATGTGAGGGAAATCCTCGAAACCTCATTATCGATGGCTTTGAAAATATGACACAATGTTGCATTCGAATAGGCGCGTGTTTTTATACACCTACTATATACATGCTTCACCTGTGGCAGGAAAAAACATGCTATTTTTTTAAAAGCAGCACAAACTGTTGGACATAAGAGCAACACACGCTGTAATCTCGGAAAGTTATTCACCAATTGCTTTGAAATTTTAATACAACGTTCCATTTAAATATGCGCATGTTTTTGTATACCTACTATATAGATGCCACACCTGTGACAGGTAAAAACATTTTTTTAACAGCGCCATCTGTTGCACGTAAACACAACACACGCTATACTAAATATATTATGATTACATTTCAATGTTTCCGATTGCATTGATAAATTTAATTTTTATAGATTACGATTTATTTTCGTTTTGACATTGCTTTGTAATTGGGCTGTGTTGTTTACCATACCGTTCATTTCACGAGTAAAGAATATTTATATATATTTCATTGTTTTTTCATTTCGTTTTTTAACTGTTCTTCCTATTTTTCAGTGATGGAAACATCAGATCATTTGGGAATGCATCGGAAGAAGGAGTGGAGGAATGGTGGGGAGGACGAGGGGACGGGAGTGGGGGATTGTGGGGAGGACGAAGGGACAAGGGAGAGGATAATGGTTTGAAAGACAAGGAGAAGGGGGAGTTGGGGATGGTGGGGACAAGTGGACGGGGAAATGGATAATGATGGGAAGGACAAGGGAAAAGGGGAATGGGTGATGGTGGGGACAGGGATGGAAGGAAGGGAGGACAAGGGGACGGGGGAGTGGGGAGGACGAGGGGACTGTGGAGTGGGGGATGGTGGGGAGGACAAGGGGATGGGGAGGGGGGAATGGTTGGGAGGACGAGGTGAGAGGCGAATGGTTGGGAGGACGAGGTGAGAGGTGAATGGTTGGGAGGACGAGGTGAGAGGTGAATGGTGGGGAGGACGAGGTGAGAGGTGAATGGTTGGGAGGACGAGGTGAGAGGTGAATGGTTGGGAGGACGAGGTGAGAGGTGAATGGTGGGGAGGACGAGGTGAGAGGTGAATGGTTGGGAGGACGAGGTGAGAGGTGAATGGTTGGGAGGACGAGGTGAGAGGTGAATGGTGGGGAGGACTGGGGGACAGGGAAAAGGTTGCTGTTGAAGGCTCAGCAACTCACATGTGTTGCTGAGCCACAGCAACGCATGGTCGGGTACAGCCAATATTAATAAAGAAGAAATATACCTAATGATTAGGTGCTAATCAGGTTTGATGAGCCCGACCGCCGAAGACCTTTGTATATCGCACATCCCGGACGCAGGTTCGAATCCTCATCACGGCCCTTGTGGATTTGTTCACCTTTATACATCCAAAACCGTCCCACTGTTGCTCCAGGGTGTTTGTGTGTGCGTGGGAGTGAGTGTGTGCTCACCTAGTTGTGCTTGCCTGGGTTGAGCTTCTGCTCTTTGGTCCCACCTCTCAACTGTCAATCAACTGGTGTACAGGTTCCTGAGCCTTCTGGGCTCAATCATATCTACACTTGAAACTGTGTATGGAGTCTGCTTCCACCACACCACTTCCTAATGCATTTCATTTATTAACTTCTCTGCAACTAAAAAATTCTTTCTCATGTCTTTATGGCTCAATTGGGCACTCAATTTCCACTGATTTTCCCTAGTGCGTGTGCCCCTTGTGTTAAATAGATTGTCATTGTTTACCCTATCAATTCCTTTGAAAATCTTGTATATGGTGATCATGTTCCCCCCTAATTCTTCTGTCTTCCAGTGACGAGAGGTTTAATTCAAATAGTCTCTCCCCATAGTTCATGCCCCCTCAGTTCGGGGACTAGTCTGGTGGCAAACCTCTGAACCTCCTCCAATTTAGTTTTATGTTTAATGAGATATGAACTTCATGCTGGAGCAGCATACTCCAAGAGTGGTCTGACATACTTTGTATACAAGGTTCTGAATGATTCCTTACACAAGTTTCTAAAGGCCGTTCTTATGTTGGCCAACCTGGCATATGCTGCTGAGGTTATCCTCTTGATGTGGGCTTCAGGGAACAGGTCTGGCGTGATATGAACCCCCAAGTCATTCTCTCTCTCTGATTCTAGAAGAATTTCATCTCCCAAATGATACTTTGTATCTGGCCTCCTGCTACCTACACCTATCTTCATTACATTACATTTGCTCTCGTTAAACTTTAACAACTAATTGTTGGACAATTTCTTCAGTTTGTCCAGGTCTTCTTAAAGCCTCATGCTATCCTTGTCTGTCTTAATTCTTCTCATGATTTGGCATCATAAGCAAACATTGAAAGGAATGAGTGTATCCCCTGGAAGATCATTTATGTATATCAGAAGCAGGATAGGTCCAAGTATAGATCTCTGTGGGATTCCGCTTGTGACTACACGTCAATCTGAGGTCTCACCCCTCACTATAACTCTGCTTGCTATTGCTTAGGTACTCTCTTATCCATTGGAGTGCCCTACAAGTTATTCTTACCTGTTTCTCCAACTTATGAACCAGCCTCTTTTGGGGTACTGTGTCAAAAGCTTTCCGTCAGTCCAAGATGATGCAATCTGCCCATCCTTCTCTTTCTTGCTTTATCACTGTTACCTGATTATAGAATTTTATTAAACCATTGAGGCATGATTTACCATCCCTGAACCCAAGTTAGTTGTGTGTCACGAAGTCCCCTCTCTCCAGATGGGCTACTAGATTCTCTCTCACGATCTTCTCCATCACATTGCATGGTATACATATTAAGAACACTGGCCTGTAGTTCAGTGCCTCTTGCCTGTCACCGTTTTTGCATTTTAGGACTACATTAGCCATCTTCCATATTTTTGGTAAGTCTCCCGTCTCTAGTGACCTACTATATACCATGGAGAGTGGCAAGCAAAATACTTCAGCACACTCTTTCAATACCCATGGTGAGATTCAGTCCAGACCAACAGCCTTTCTAATGTCCAGATCCAACAGATGCCTCTTTACCTTATTTCTGGAAATTTCGAACGCTTCCATGACCTCTTGGTTTACTGCCACCTCTCCTAGCGCAAGGACTTCATCTCGTTCTGTTGTGAAAACCTCGTGGAATCTCTTGTTGAGTTCTTCACACACCTCTTTGTTAGTCTCTGTGTACCTGTCCTCACCCGTTTTAAGTTTCATCACCTATTCTTTCACTGTTGTTTTCTTCCTGGTTTAACTGTGTAGTGGCTTTGGTTCGGTCTTGGCTTTATTAGCTATATCATTTTCATACTTTCTCTCTGCTGCTTTCCTCACACTGACATACTCATTCATGGCTCTCTGGTATCTCTCTCTGCTTTCTGTTGTTCTGTTATTTCGGAAGCTCTTCCACGCCCTTTTGTTTCTTTCCTTTGCATCCATACATGTCCTATTACACCATGGATTCTACTTTTGCTTCTCATTCTTTTTATTTTGGGCCGGGATAAACCTGTTTACTGCTTCCTGACACTTTTGGGTGACATAGTCCATCATGTCTTGTACGGTCTTAGTTCTGAGTTCTGTGTCCCACAGTATTTCTCTTAGGAATTTTCTCCTTTCCACATAATTTTCCTTTCGACTCACCTTGTTTTCTAGTTCTTTTTGGGGGAAGATTACTCTTAGCTCCACCATGTACTCAAATATCAGTACACTCTGATCATTCAGTCCCAAGGGGGCTTCCAGCTTAACTTCCCTTATATCCGACTCATTCAGGGTGAATATCAGATCAGGCATTCCTGGTCGTCTTCTCCTCTCATTTTTGTCGGTCCCTTGATGTGTTGGCTTAGAAAGTTTCTTGCTGCCACGTCCAGCAGCTTAGGTCTCCATTTGGGTCTATGTTCTCTCAACCTATCTTCCTGTTGTTGAAGTCACCCGTGATTAGAAGTCTGGATTTGTTCCTGCTAAAGACAAATGTTGCCCTCTTTATTATATTAATGGTGGCCATGTTATTTCTATCATATTACTGTCTAAGTCTTCTATCATTTGGTGGCGGGTTATATATGACTACTACTATAAGTTCTTGTCCCCCAATTGCAATGGTACCTGTTATGTAGTCACTAAAACCTTAATAGCCCTGGATAACCATCTCTTCAAAACTTCATTCTCTTTTTATCAGCAGATCTACTCCACCTCCACCTCTTCCTTCCCTCTCTTTCCTAAATACTTAGTATTCATGCAGAGACACTGCATTTGTTATGGTTTTCATTAGCTTTGTTTCTGTGAGTGCTATTATGTCTGGATTTTCATCTCGTGCCCATTTTCCAAGTTCACTGGATTTGTTTGTAATCCCATCTGTATTTGTTTACATTGTCCTGAAGCTGACTTTCTCCTGTCCATTCTTGTTTCCTCTTCTAGGTTGTGCTTCTGCTGATGGAGGAAGTCGTTCCATAGGTGGGGGGATTTGTGAGTTGGTTAACAGGGTCTCAAAGGATTCTGGGTGGAGAGGTGGGGGATCAAGGGAAGGGTGGGCAGGGAGGGTATGGCATGAGGGAGAGCGGGGACAGGTAGTATGTTGGGAGAGGGAGCAAAGAAGTGTATGAGGTGATGGGAAGGGAGCAAAGAAGTGTATGAGGTGATGGGAAGGGAGCAAAGAAGTGTATGAGGTGATGGGAAGGGAGCAAAGAAGTGTATGAGGTGATGGGGAAGGGGTACAGGAAGGGGGTATTGGGTGATAGGGGAGGGGGACAGAGAAGGTACGAGGTGAGAGGGGAGGGGGAATAGAGAGCATATGGGATGGCTAATTCCCACCCGAGGCTAATTACCCATGTACTGTCCTGTACACCAGTTGCATAGTGCTCCTGGCTGAATGGGTTCGAGTCACTTCTGTGGTGTGAGTTTTCAGTTGCATATATGTCTGGGGACCATTCAGGCTTGTTTGCATTTGTGTTCCTCACATGTGCCCCCAAAAATGAGGTGATTTGATGTTATACTATGCACAAGATTACCATCAGAGTGCCGGCGGGATGATGGAGAATTAGCCTCGGCTACCATCATCTTTTGTCTGGTCGTGATGGTCGAGTGGTTAAGGTGTCCATTACACCAGTTGCAGAGTGCTCCTGGCAGTATGGGTTCGAGTCACTTCTGGGGTGTAAGTTTTCAGTTATATATATATATATATATATATATATATATATATATATATATATATATATATATATATATATATATATATATATATATATATATATATATATATATATGTCGTACCTAGTAGCCAGAACGCACTTCTCGGCCTACTATGCAAGGCCCGATTTGCCTAATATGCCAAGTTTTCATGAATTAATGATATATATATATATATATATATATATATATATATATATATATATATATATATATATATATATATATATATATATATATATATATATGTCGTACCTAGTAGCCAGAACGCACTTCTCGGCCTACTATGCAAGGCCCGATTTGCCTAATATGCCAAGTTTTCATGAATTAATGGTTTTTCGACTACCTACCCTACCTAACCTAACCTAACCTAACTTTTTCGGCTATCATACCTAACCTAACCTATAAAAATAGGTTAGGTTAGGTTAGGTAGGGTTGGTTAGGTTCGGTCATATATCTACGTGAATTTTAACTCCAATAAAAAAAAATTGACCTCATACATAATGAAATGGGTAGCTTTATCATTTCATAAGAAAAAAATTAGAGAAAATATATTAATTCAGGAAAACTTGGCTTATTAGGCAAATCGGGCCCTGCATAGTAGGCCTAAAAGAGCGTTCTGGCTACTAGGTACGACATATATATATATATATATATATATATATATATATATATATATATATATATATATATATATATATATATATATATATATATATATGTCGTACCTAGTAGCCAGAACTCACTTTTTGGCCTACTATTCAAGGCCCGATTTGCCTAATAAGCCAAGTTTTCCTGAATTAATATATTGTTTCTAATTTTTTTCTTATGAAATGATAAAGCTACCCATTTCATTATGTATGAGGTCATTATTTTTTATTGGAGTTAAAATTAACGTAGATATATGACCGAACCTAACCAACCCTACCTAACCTAACCTAACCTATCTTTATAGGTTAGGTTTGGTTAGGTAGCCGAAAAAGTTAGGTTAGGTTAGGTTAGGTAGGTTAGGTAGTCGAAAAACAATTAATTCATGAAAACTTGGCTTATTAGGCAAATCGGGCCTTGCATAGTAGGCTGAGAAGTGCGTTCTGGCTATTAGGTACGACATATACATATATATATATATATATATATATATATATATATATATATATATATATATATATATATATATATATATATATATATATATATATATATATATATATATATATATATATATATATATATATATATATATATATATATATATATATATATGTCGTACCTAATAGCCAGAACGCACTTCTCAGCCTACTATTCAAGACCCGATTTGCCTAATAAGCCAAGTTTTCATGAATTAATGTTTTTTCGTCTACCTAACCTACCTAACCTAACCTAACCTAGCTTTTTTTGGCTACCTAACCTAACCTTACCTATAAATATAGGTTAGGTTAGGTTAGGTAGGGTTGGTTTGGTTCGGTCATATATCTACGTTAATTTTAACTCCAATAAAAAAAAATTGACCTCATACATAGAGAAAAGGGTTGCTTTATCATTTCATAAGAAAAAAATTATAGTAAATATATTAATTCAGGAAAACTTGGCTTATTAGGCAAATCGGGCCTTGAATAGTAGGCTGAGAAGTGAGTTCTGGCTACTAGGTACGACATATATATATATATATATATATATATATATATATATATATATATATATATATATATATATATATATCTTGATGCTTCTATATTGGAGCGGAGTCTTGAGGTGGGTAGAATATAGTTGTGCAATAATTGGCTGTTGATTGCTGGTGTTGACTTCTTGATGTGTAGTGCCTCACAAACGTCAAGCCGCCTGCTATCGCTGTATCTATCGATGATTTCTGTGTTGTTTACTAGGATTTCTCTGGCGATGGTTTGGTTGTGGGAAGAGATTATATGTTCCTTAATGGAGCCCTGTTGCTTATGCATCGTTAAACGCCTAGAAACAGATGTTGTTGTCTTGCCTATATACTGGGTTTTTTGGAGCTTACAGTCCCCAAGTGGGCATTTGAAGGCATAGACGACGTTAGTCTCTTTTAAAGCGTTCTGTTTTGTGTCTGGAGAGTTTCTCATGAGTAGGCTGGCCGTTTTTCTGGTTTTATAGTAAATCGTCAGTTGTATCCTCTGATTTTTGCCTGTAGGGATAGCGTTTCTATTAACAATATCTTTCAGGACCCTTTCCTCCGTTTTATGAGCTGTGGAAAAGAAGTTCCTGTAAAATATATATATATATATATATATATATATATATATATATATATATATACAAAAAAAAAAAAAAAAAAAAAAAAAAAAAAAAAAAAATAATATATATATATATATATATATATATATATATATATATATATATATATATATATATATATATATATATATATATATATATATATATATATATATATATGTGCTTTCTGGGTTCGAGGCCCACTGGTGGGTGTTGTCCAAAGATTGTTCATCTTCACTTGTGGTTTAAGCAATTATATATATATATATATATATATATATATATATATATATATATATATATATATATATATATATATATATATATTTATATATATATATATATATATATATATATATATATATATATATATATATATATATATATATATATATATATATATATATATATATATATATATATATATATATATATATATATATATTAGTATATTTTGGTAGCAGTCTTTCCTGTAGACATATATTATTAAATATGACCGAAAAAGTAAGATTAATAATTCTAACACGAATTTTCTCAATCTTTCGTACATTTCTCTTCACTGTTGGTGGTAATCAAAAATCAATTCTCCAAAATTCATTTTTATTTCTAGTCTGACGCGACACTTGAGCGCGTTTCGTAAAACTTATAACATTTTCAAAGACTTTAGTTTACACATACACAACTGAATAGAACTTACACATCTCCGATTTGTTTATATTTACATTTGAGTGAGGTGGATGGGGTGAGGTGGTATTTAATAGGGTATTAAATTCATCAACACAAGACAGAACACGAAACAATGGGTATTGAATAGAAGTGATTGTAGAAAGCCTATTGGTCCATATTTCTTGATGCTTCTATATTGGAGCGGAGTCTTGAGGTGGGTAGAATATAGTTGTGCATTAATTGGCTGTTGATTGCTGGTGTTGACTTCTTAATGTGAAGTGCCTCGCAAACGTCAAGCCGCCTGCTATCGCTGTATCTATCGATGATTTCTGTGTTGTTTACTAGGATTTCTCTGGCGATGGTTTGGTTGTGGGAAGAGATTATATGTTCCTTAATGGAGCCCTGTTGCTTATGCATCGTTAAACGCCTAGAAAGAGATGTTGTTGTCTTGCCTATATACTGGGTTTTTTGGAGCTTACAGTCCCCAAGAGGGCATTTGAAGGCATAGACGACGTTGGTCTCTATAAAAGCGTTCTGTTTTGTGTCTGGAGAGTTTCTCATGAGTAGGCTGGCCGTTTTTCTGGTTTTATAGTAAATCGTCAGTTGTATCCTCTGATTTTTGTCTGTAGGGATAACGTTTCTATTAACAATATCTTTCAGGACCCTTTCCTCTGTTTTATGAGCTGTGGAAAAGAAGTTCCTGTAAAATAGTCTAATAGGGGGTATAGGTTTGTGTTTGTTGTCTCTTCAGAGGTTGCATGGCGTTTCACTTTCCTTCTTATGATGTCTTCGACAAAAACCATTGGAGAAGCCGTTGTTGACAGACAACAAGAAAAAAAGAGATGAAAGACAACAACATCTCTTTCTAGATGCATAAGCAACAGGGCTCCATTAAGGAACATATAATCTCTTCCCACAACCAAACCATCGCCAGAGAAATCCTAGTAAACAACACAGAAATCATCGATAGATACAGCGATAGCAGGCGGCTTGACGTTTGCGAGGCACTACACATTAAGAAGTCAACACCAGCAATCAACAGCCAATTAATGCACAACTCTATTCTACCCACCTCAAGACTCCGCTCCAATATAGAAGCATCAAGAAATATGGACCAATAGGCTTTCTACAATCACTTCTATTCAATACCCATTGTTTCGTGTTCTGTCTTGTGTTGATGAATTTAATATCCTATTAAATACCACCTCACCCCATCCACCTCACTCAAATGTAGATATAAACAAATCGGAGATGTGTAAGTTCTATTCAGTTGTGTATGTGTAAACTAAAGTCTTTGAAAATGTAATAAGTTTTACGAAACGCGCTCAAGTGTCGCGTCAGACTAGAAATAAAAATGAATTTTGGAGAATTGATTTTTGAATTACCACCAACAGTGAAGAGAAATGTACGAAAGATTGAGAAAATTCGTGCTAGAATTATTAATCTTACTTTTTCGGTCATATTTAATAATATATATATATATATATATATATATATATATATATATATATATATATATATATATATATATATATATATATATATATATATATATATATATATATATATATATATATATATATATATCTAACTTTTTAGACACTCAACCCACCAGGGCACTCGAACACTGGCCAACAAGGTGGCAGTTGCACGCTGTATCCACTACACCATACTTCAAAGTCATAAGAGAGGTAGGAATTCTGGGGTATTTAACCAACCAGAACTCCAATCCTCTCCCAGGCAATGAGATAGTGTGGGACCCCCGGTGTTCTTTCATCGAGCCCTGTTATGTGGGAGAACTCAGTGCCAAATGCTTAATGCACAGACTAGCCTGTTCCACTAGCTGAAGTTTATAACTTTTTAGACACTCAACCCACCAGGGGACTCGAACACTAGCAGGTGTTCTCTCTTCACTTCCAGTGTCACCTGCTGCCTTCACTTCCAGCGTTACCTGCTGCCTTTACTTCCAGCGTCACCTGTTGCCTTCCCTTCCAGTGTTACCTGTTGCCTTCCCTTCCAGTGTTACCTGTTGCCTTCCCTTCCAGCGTCACCTGCTGCCTTCACTTCCAGTGTCACCTGCTGCCTTCACTTCCAGTGTCACCTGCTGCCTTCACTTCCAGTGTCACCTGCTGCCTTCACTTCCAGCGTCACCTGCTGCCTTCACTTCCAGCATCACCTGCTGCCTTTACTTCCAGCGTCACCTGCTGCCTTTACTTGCAGCGTCACCTGCTGCCTTCCCTTCCAGTGTCACCTGCTGCCTTCACTTCCAGTGTCACCTGCTGCCTTCACTTCCAGTGTCACCTGCTGCCTTCACTTCCAGCGTCACCTGCTGCCTTCACTTCCAGCGTCATCTGCTGCCTTCACTTCCAGCGTCACCTGCTGCCTTCACTTCCAGCGTCACCTGCTGCCTTCACTTCCAGCGTCACCTGCTGCCTTCACTTCCAGCGTCACCTGCTGCCTTCACTTCCAGCGTCACCTGCTGCCTTCACTTCCAGCGTCACCTGCTGCCTTCACTTCCAGTGTCACCTGCTGCCTTCACTTCCAGCGTCACCTGCTGCCTTCACTTCCAGCGTCACCTGCTGCCTTCACTTCCAGCGTCACCTGCTGCCTTCACTTCCAGCGGCGTCACCTGCTGCCTTCACTTCCAGTGTCACCTGCTGCCTTCACTTCCAGCGTCACCTGCTGCCTTCACTTCCAGCATCACCTGCTGCCTTTACTTCCAGCGTCACCTGCTGCCTTTACTTGCAGCGTCACCTGCTGCCTTCCCTTCCAGTGTCACCTGCTGCCTTCACTTCCAGTGTCACCTGCTGCCTTCACTTCCAGCGTCACCTGCTGCCTTCACTTCCAGCGGCGTCACCTGCTGCCTTCACTTCCAGTGTCACCTGCTGCCTTCACTTCCAGCGTCACCTGCTGCCTTCACTTCCAGCGTTACCTGCTGCCTTTACTTCCAGCGTCACCTGTTGCCTTCCCTTCCAGTGTTACCTGTTGCCTTCCCTTCCAGTGTTACCTGTTGCCTTCCCTTCCAGCGTCACCTGCTGCCTTCACTTCCAGTGTCACCTGCTGCCTTCACTTCCAGTGTCACCTGCTGCCTTCACTTCCAGTGTCACCTGCTGCCTTCACTTCCAGCGTCACCTGCTGCCTTCACTTCCAGCATCACCTGCTGCCTTTACTTCCAGCGTCACCTGCTGCCTTTACTTGCAGCGTCACCTGCTGCCTTCCCTTCCAGTGTCACCTGCTGCCTTCACTTCCAGTGTCACCTGCTGCCTTCACTTCCAGTGTCACCTGCTGCCTTCACTTCCAGCGTCACCTGCTGCCTTCACTTCCAGCGTCATCTGCTGCCTTCACTTCCAGCGTCACCTGCTGCCTTCATTTCCAGCGTCACCTGCTGCCTTCACTTCCAGCGTCACCTGCTGCCTTCACTTCCAGCGTCACCTGCTGCCTTCACTTCCAGCGTCACCTGCTGCCTTCACTTCCAGCGTCACCTGCTGCCTTCACTTCCAGTGTCACCTGCTGCCTTCACTTCCAGCGTCACCTGCTGCCTTCACTTCCAGCGTCACCTGCTGCCTTCACTTCCAGCGTCACCTGCTGCCTTCACTTCCAGCGTCACCTGCTGCCTTCACTTCCAGCGTCACCTGCTGCCTTCACTTCCAGCGTCACCTGCTGCCTTCACTTCCAGCGTCACCTGCTGCCTTCACTTCCAGCGTCACCTGCTGCCTTCACTTCCAGTGTCACCTGCTGCCTTCACTTCCAGCGTCACCTGCTGCCTTCACTTCCAGTGTCACCTGCTGCCTTCACTTCCAGCGTCACCTGCTGCCTTCACTTCCAGCGTCACCTGCTGCCTTCACTTCCAGCGTCACCTGCTGCCTTCACTTCCAGCGTCACCTGCTGCCTTCACTTCCAGCGTCACCTGCTGCCTTCACTTCCAGCGTCACCTGCTGCCTTCACTTCCAGTGTCACCTGCTGCCTTCACTTCCAGTGTCACCTGCTGCCTTCACTTCCAGCTGTAACGGGGGGTGTGGGAAATAGCTCTATCTTGTCCATTATTCCACCCCCCAGTTAACTAACGAGGCCGGGGGAAACAGCTCTCTCTAGTCCGTTATCCCGTCCCCAGTTAGCTAACTATTCTAGAGCACTCCCAGAGTTCCTAAAGCAACCTCTCTGGTTCAACACCTTGTAACCTAGGTATTTGACTACCTAGGTGCTAAGACTACAAGGCGCCGTAACTGGATCAGCTACCCGAAACTCTAGAGAGAACTCTAGAATACCTAATCACTGCCACAAACGTATAAGAGGAAACGAAAGGAAAGAAATGAATAGTGAAGTAATTAGTGAGGGTTTGGGGTAAGAGGTAGGGAGGTGGGAGGAGCGAGGAGGGTCATTAGTTGAAAGTGAGAGTTTAGAGAAGGGTGGAGGGAGAGGTGTAGATAGGTAGAAGTAGAAGAGTAGAAAGTAGACGTAGAAGAGTAGAAAGTAGAAGACGAAATGCTGCCACCATCCATTCATGATCATTACATACAAGACAAGGAATGGAACTTGCCTGTATCAAAATATTCTCAAAAGATGTTATTACCATGTATCAACTCCAAACATGTACTCATTAAATCATGAAACCAGTAATCACAGAGGCTTTCTCATCTCAACTCAAAATCTCTAGGGAACAAAGTTAAACACAATTTAAATAATAAATTCATAATTATATTTCACATGAAGTATCATAATTTAGCAATTCAATTAAAATGTTCCAGTTTAATATGCAAAGTGAGTCATCATCCAAGAATTCGAGAACCCTACAACTTGACTGCCCCTGATCATCACACAACATATGTAAACACGACCAAGTCACCTTAATGTTCACTCACCGAGGACTGAGTCTAAGTTGAATAGAGAGGGGGGGGGGTCTGTAGTTGACAGAGACTCCCGCCCTGCCGGCCGACAGCCTCCCTGGTAGGGCTGTCTTCTCTCTCTGCTGGTTCGTGTGCTGTTCTGTCTTGTTAATGCCTCATGCTGGATAGCTCTCCGAGTTTATATTGGGGAACCTAGTAGCTAACTCCGCCCACAAATAGATAGCCTCCGGCACTACCAAGCCACTCCTTAAACGTCGGCATGTTTGAAGGCTACCCGGCTCCAATTATACGCTTAGCGGAAGCAAGGTGAAATTATCATGATCTGACCTCAGGTCACTTGGGGTCATTAACGGTTAGAGGTGTGAGATCTCAGGCAGACAACTGGCGCCTCTCAGATCCTTGTCTGTGACTCGTGTACTCTATATATATTTTAAATAAACTAACCCAAACACTTTTACAGTGTTACATCTCCCCTTCTCCCCGAAAATAAAGTTTTTGCAACACTGCTAAAGCAAGCTAGCTGTGTGCGACAACTTTATTAACGAAAAGAATACATCCTAGCTAAACAAATATACATCATCCTACTCTAAAAAATGAAATATGTAGACAGACGTCCATTGTCTCTGGCTGGGCGACGTCACTGCTTGGTCTTGTAGATAATCCTGTACCACATTTCTTCAACACAACTGCCTCCGTCGCTTCTCCGTTGTTAACGCACAACAACACTTAGTCAACCCGAAAGCCGTTACTACTTGAACTGCGCACAGGACCGTGGAATTCGGTTGTCCCAGCTGATCTGTAATTGGCCCTACGTCAGTCACCATGAGAGACGTATATTGGGGTTCTTCACAGCTATAGGGACTACAAGTTTCGAGACCTTCATATAGTTGCCAACAGTAGAAATCCCATCCTACTCTTCTTCCTCCCTGTTGCTCCAGCACGCCTCCTTCAGAGAGCTACTTCTGACAGCCACATCAAGTCCGCATGACACAGGAAGAATCACTCAACAGAGCAACATGCTTGTAGGAGGGGCGGCCAGTTAAGGCAAACGATCCTGTCTTGCAATTACGCTCCATGCAATAATGCTGATACCAGCAAGGGACACGAGGCATCGTGTCTCACTCAGCTTGTCTTATCTTCTTCTTCTTCTTTCTTCTTTCTTCTCTCTTCCTTCTTCTCTCTTCTTTCTTCTCTCTTCCTTCTTCTCTCTTCCTCCTCCCCTGGGTCTTTGACAAGCGACCTGGGGTCCATTGGGGTCTGTCCGTCCTGGGGTCCACTGGGTAGACCGATGTTGGTGGGACAGACTGGAGTCGTTGTTGCTCCTCTTCCATCTTTACTGGGTCGTCTGGGGTCGTCTGCAGAACGACCTGGGGTCCACTGGGTAGACCAATGTTGACTGACCGAGAGGGCTGCATCTTGGGGTCCCCTGGGGTGGTGGTGGAGCCATGACCTCCAGGTAGTGGGCTGGTCGTGGTGGTGGTGATAAACGCCCGTGAGTGTGGTACACAGCAGCCGTCTCTCTCTTCTGTATATGCGTCGCGCCTCTCCTCTGGCTCCCACCTGTGAATTGAACATAAAGGCGACAATACCCGTGTTCCATGCTGTTGTGTGACCCTGTAGTTTGTATAGGGTTACACAGTTATATCATAACGCTCTCCTCCTGGCAACAACTACACTTCAATTTTTTTTAATAATCCAATTAACTCTGAATGATATTGACTTGGTGGAACATAAAACAGTAACAGAGGAAAGTTTAGAGAAGAGAGAATAAGGTCATCACTACTTTTAACTTGTCACAAAAAAAATCAACACTAATAGACAAAACACTAGCCTAAACTTAACTGTACCGTTCCTAATCTTAAGTACATAATTAACCATTACTCCCACCCTTAACCTACAGCCACCTACGTGACCCAGAGTGTCTCCCTAGCATCTCCGCCGGTTAACAACTCCAAACTGTTGCCACCCCTGTGACCAGACTATCTAACGTCGAGCGTCCCCAACGTGAAGTCTACTGACATACTAAGCCTCCCCCTAGCATGCTGTACAATACCAGTACACCTCGGGTTATTGCGTTCAAATGGAGTAAAACAGTCGATCGCAATAATCTGAGCAGAACCACTACTTAAAAACTACACCTGCCACTCCCCACTGACCTGGAGACCAGCGGAGGCTGGGTGTCCCCCTGGGACATGCGAGGTCACCTGTCACACTCAGCTGACCTGCACTACCAACACCGCTAAGTTCCAAAATCGCCAAATCTTATTACTAACATAAATCACTACACACGCAAGTTCTGGTGAACATTCCCTGAACACCACAAAACTCACAAAATCACTAAACCACAACACTAGAGAATCACTATCTCCTAGCCTGAAAAAAAGTTCGCTAACTCGCGAAAGTAAAACACCTGTCAAGATCTCCCTGATAGCGCCTGAGCGGCAAAAAGACACGTGGGACTGAACAATGTTAAAAGAACACCAACTACCTACAACATTGTTCAACACCGCTGCCACCATTGTAACGGGGGTGGGGGGAAATAGCTCTATCTTGTCCATTATTCCACCCCCCAGTTAACTAACGAGGCCGGGGGAAACAGCTCTCTCTAGTCCGTTATCCCGTCCCCAGTTAGCTAACTATTCTAGAGCACTCCCAGAGTTCCTAAGGCAACCTCTCTGGTTCAACACCTTGTAACCTAGGTATTTGACTACCTAGGTGCTAAGACTACAAGGCGCCGTAACTGGATCAGCTACCCGAAACTCTAGAGAGAACTCTAGAATACCTAATCACTGCCACAAACGTATAAGAGGAAACGAAAGGAAAGAAATGAATAGTGAAGTAATTAGTGAGGGTTTGGGGTAAGAGGTAGGGAGGTGGGAGGAGCGAGGAGGGTCATTAGTTGAAAGTGAGAGTTTAGAGAAGGGTGGAGGGAGAGGTGTAGATAGGTAGAAGTAGAAGAGTAGAAAGTAGACGTAGAAGAGTAGAAAGTAGAAGACGAAATGCTGCCACCATCCATTCATGATCATTACATACAAGACAAGGAATGGAACTTGCCTGTATCAAAATATTCTCAAAAGATGTTATTACCATGTATCAACTCCAAACATGTACTCATTAAATCATGAAACCAGTAATCACAGAGGCTTTCTCATCTCAACTCAAAATCTCTAGGGAACAAAGTTAAACACAATTTAAATAATAAATTCATAATTATATTTCACATGAAGTATCATAATTTAGCAATTCAATTAAAATGTTCCAGTTTAATATGCAAAGTGAGTCATCATCCAAGAATTCGAGAACCCTACAACTTGACTGCCCCTGATCATCACACAACATATGTAAACACGACCAAGTCACCTTAATGTTCACTCACCGAGGACTGAGTCTAAGTTGAATAGAGAGGGGGGGGGGTCTGTAGTTGACAGAGACTCCCGCCCTGCCGGCCGACAGCCTCCCTGGTAGGGCTGTCTTCTCTCTCTGCTGGTTCGTGTGCTGTTCTGTCTTGTTAATGCCTCATGCTGGATAGCTCTCCGAGTTTATATTGGGGAACCTAGTAGCTAACTCCGCCCACAAATAGATAGCCTCCGGCACTACCAAGCCACTCCTTAAACGTCGGCATGTTTGAAGGCTACCCGGCTCCAATTATACGCTTAGCGGAAGCAAGGTGAAATTATCATGATCTGACCTCAGGTCACTTGGGGTCATTAACGGTTAGAGGTGTGAGATCTCAGGCAGACAACTGGCGCCTCTCAGATCCT
Source organism: Procambarus clarkii (assembly GCF_040958095.1). NCBI lineage: Eukaryota > Metazoa > Arthropoda > Malacostraca > Decapoda > Cambaridae > Procambarus > Procambarus clarkii. The sequence goes on along the minus strand of NC_091213.1, from coordinate 26,206,899 downwards.
TGTCTGTGACTCGTGTACTCTATATATATTTTAAATAAACTAACCCAAACACTTTTACAGTGTTACACAGCGTCACCTGCTGCCTTCACTTCCAGCGTCATCTGCTGCCTTCACTTCCAGCGTCACCTGCTGCCTTCACTTCCAGCGTCACCTGCTGCCTTCACTTCCAGCGTCACCTGCTGCCTTCACTTCCAGTGTCACCTGCTGCCTTCACTTCCAGCGTCACCTGCTGCCTTCACTTCCAGTGTCACCTGCTGCCTTCACTTCCAGCGTCACCTGCTGCCTTCACTTCCAGCGCCACCTGCTGCCTTCACTTCCAGTGTCACCTGCTGCCTTCACTTCCAGCGTCACCTGCTGCCTTCACTTCCAGCGTTACCTGCTGCCTTTACTTCCAGCGTCACCTGTTGCCTTCCCTTCCAGTGTTACCTGTTGCCTTCCCTTCCAGTGTTACCTGTTGCCTTCCCTTCCAGCGTCACCTGCTGCCTTCACTTCCAGTGTCACCTGCTGCCTTCACTTCCAGTGTCACCTGCTGCCTTCACTTCCAGTGTCACCTGCTGCCTTCACTTCCAGCGTCACCTGCTGCCTTCACTTCCAGCATCACCTGCTGCCTTTACTTCCAGCGTCACCTGCTGTCTTTACTTGCAGCGTCACCTGCTGCCTTCCCTTCCAGTGTCACCTGCTGCCTTCACTTCCAGTGTCACCTGCTGCCTTCACTTCCAGTGTCACCTGCTGCCTTCACTTCCAGCGTCACCTGCAGCCTTCACTTCCAGCGTCATCTGCTGCCTTCACTTCCAGCGTCACCTGCTGCCTTCACTTCCAGCGTCACCTGCTGCCTTCACTTCCAGCGTCACCTGCTGCCTTCACTTCCAGCGTCACCTGCTGCCTTCACTTCCAGCGTCACCTGCTGCCTTCACTTCCAGCGTCACCTGCTGCCTTCACTTCCAGTGTCACCTGCTGCCTTCACTTCCAGCGTCACCTGCTGCCTTCACTTCCAGCGTCACCTGCTGCCTTCACTTCCAGCGTCACCTGCTGCCTTCACTTCCAGTGTCACCTGCTGCCTTCACTTCCAGCGTCACCTGCTGCCTTCACTTCCAGTGTCACCTGCTGCCTTCACTTCCAGCGTCACCTGCTGCCTTCACTTCCAGCGTCACCTGCTGCCTTCACTTCCAGCGTCACCTGCTGCCTTTACTTCCAGCGTCACCTGCTGCCTTCACTTCCAGCGTCACCTGCTGCCTTCACTTCCAGTGTCACCTGCTGCCTTCACTTCCAGTGTCACCTGCTGCCTTCACTTCCAGCGTCACCTGCTGCCTTCACTTCCAGCTCTACCCCCCTACCCTCTCCTCCAGCTCCACCCCTTACCCTCACCCCAAGCTTTATCCCCAACTCTTATAGCCGGTAATTCAACGTAAAATTAGGGTTTGAGTGGTATAAATGCAGGTCACGAGAGAGGGAAGGAGAGAGTGTGTGCTGTGTCAACCTAATGTAAACGTTCATTCTTTCTTCCACTTTATTTATAACACTTTACTCTAGTTATTTTACTATTTATAACAGCACCCACCTGGCTATCACCACTCATAACGCCACAAGGCGACTTGTTACAAACTATGACATAACCTAAAGTTAAGTTAAAACTACTTAATGCTGCCACCACCACCATCACCTCTGATGAAAATGAGTACTTTATAGTGACAGCCGGTGAAGGATATCGGTCACTGGAGAGTTAAAGATGTTAATTACTCCAGGAGGTGGTGGGCACCGTACCCGCACAGTCACCCATTGTGACCTATTCCTGAAAATCGACATTGACACAGGAAGGAGTTGGGTGGGGGGGGGGGGGGAATGGGGGTGGGTGGGGGGGGTTGACTTTATTTTTTAATTGTATTTATAAACAAAAGTAAATGGAATAAAAGGGGCGCCAAAGCACCAAGCCTAAACGCACTACAACAATACACAGAAAATAACATGAAACACAAACAATACACAGGAGCAAATACAGGAAAAAGCTAAACATTGTATAACAAAAGAACACATCCAGGAACACATAACACATGAACAACACAAACAGCATAACAAGGAACACAGGTACAAACAACATGTACAGTCCAACATAGAAAGCACGGATAGGTGGACAGAATAATAACACTCTACAAAGTACAAAATAATACAAAAATTACAAACATAAACAACATACACAGAACAATTCAGTCGACAAACGGCGATAGATAAGTGAGGGCACCAAAGCACCAGAGTAATATAACCCACAGAACACCGGACACAACACAATGGAGTCACCCATAACATAAACATTCAAACAAGCACACACAAAAACAGTACAAGGTAATACACATCAAACATAACAACCAAACGAGCACAGGAAGACTAACAAGTCCTGGCAACAGTACAAAATTAATCAAAACAAAGACATATACCAGCAGAACAGCACAACACACAGAAAACCGGCAAACAGCACACCACAAACACACAAAAACATACACTCGGACCCCGACCACCACACACTATGGACGGGCAGAACACCCACACAAACAAACACCAAACACTCAGGCCACAACAATTGCGTGACACACACACAACAATAAAAAAATAAGCTAATAAAGATACAAACAAATAAGCAAAAAAAAGCATGGAAGCACCAAAACAAAACAAGGAGTACCTTAAGGATTATACCCATACTTCTTAGTGTACGCATTCCCAGTATGCTTGGGTCACATACTTCTTAGTGTACGCATTCCCAGTATGCTTGGGTCACATACTTCTTAGTGTACGCATTCCCAGTATGCTTGGGTCACATACTTCTTAGTGTACGCATTCCCAGTATGCTTGGGTCACATACTTCTTAGTGTACGCATTCCCAGTATGCTTGGGTCACATACTTCTTAGTGTACGCATTCCCAGTATGCTTGGGTCACATACTTCTTAGTGTACGCATTCCCAGTATGCTTGGGTCACATACTTCTTAGTGTACGCATTCCCAGTATGCTTGGGTCACATACTTCTTAGTGTACGCATTCCCAGTATGCTTGGGTCACATACTTCTTAGTGTACGCATTCCCAGTATGCTTGGGTCACATACTTCTTAGTGTACGCATTCCCAGTATGCTTGGGTCACATACTTCTTAGTGTACGCATTCCCAGCATGCTTGGGTCACATACTTCTTAGTGTACGCATTCCCAGTATGCTTGGGTCACATACTTCTTAGTGTACGCATTCCCAGCATGCTTGGGTCACATACTTCTTAGTGTACGCATTCCCAGTATGCTTGGGTCACATACTTCTTAGTGTACGCATTCCCAGCATGCTTGGGTCACATACTTCTTAGTGTACGCATTCCCAGTATGCTTGGGTCACATACTTCTTAGTGTACGCATTCCCAGCATGCTTGGGTCACATACTTCTTAGTGTACGCATTCCCAGTATGCTTGGGTCACATACTTCTTAGTGTACGCATTCCCAGTATGCTTGGGTCACATACTTCTTAGTGTACGCATTCCCAGTATGCTTGGGTCACATACTTCTTAGTGTACGCATTCCCAGTATGCTTGGGTCACATACTTCTTAGTGTACGCATTCCCAGTATGCTTGGGTCACATACTTCTTAGTGTACGCATTCCCAGTATGCTTGGGTCACATACTTCTTAGTGTACGCATTCCCAGTATGCTTGGGTCACATACTTCTTAGTGTACGCATTCCCAGTATGCTTGGGTCACATACTTCTTAGTGTACGCATTCCCAGTATGCTTGGGTCACATACTTCTTAGTGTACGCATTCCCAGTATGCTTGGGTCACATACTTCTTAGTGTACGCATTCCCAGTATGCTTGGGTCACATACTTCTTAGTGTACGCATTCCCAGTATGCTTGGGTCACATACTTCTTAGTGTACGCATTCCCAGTATGCTTGGGTCACATACTTCTTAGTGTACGCATTCCCAGTATGCTTGGGTCACATACTTCTTAGTGTACGCATTCCCAGTATGCTTGGGTCACATACTTCTTAGTGTACGCATTCCCAGTATGCTTGGGTCACATACTTCTTAGTGTACGCATTCCCAGTATGCTTGGGTCACATACTTCTTAGTGTACGCATTCCAAGTATGCTTGGGTCACATACTTCTTAGTGTACGCATTCCAAGTATGCTTGGGTCACATACTTCTTAGTGTACGCATTCCCAGTATGCTTGGGTCACATACTTCTTAGTGTACGCATTCCCAGTATGCTTGGGTCACATACTTCTTAGTGTACGCATTCCAAGTATGCTTGGGTCACATACTTCTTAGTGTACGCATTCCAAGTATGCTTGGGTCACATACTTCTTAGTGTACGCATTCCAAGTATGCTTGGGTCACATACTTCTTAGTGTACGCATTCCCAGTATGCTTGGGTCACATACTTCTTAGTGTACGCATTCCCAGTATGCTTGGGTCACATACTTCTTAGTGTACGCATTCCAAGTATGCTTGGGTCACATACTTCTTAGTGTACGCATTCCCAGTATGCTTGGGTCACATACTTCTTAGTGTACGCATTCCAAGTATGCTTGGGTCACATACTTCTTAGTGTACGCATTCCCAGTATGCTTGGGTCACATACTTCTTAGTGCACGCATTCCAAGTATGCTTGGGTCACATACTTCTTAGTGTACGCATTCCAAGTATGCTTGGGTCACATACTTCTTAGTGTACGCATTCCAAGTATGCTTGGGTCACATACTTCTTAGTGTACGCATTCCAAGTATGCTTGGGTCACATACTTCTTAGTGTACGCATTCCAAGTATGCTTGGGTCACATACGTGGTACGCAACCCCTGCCCAATCAGCTGAGGTCGCAGTCGCGGCGCAAGGACGAATCATCATCCCAACCCACAAGAGCCTTAACGACTCTAGAACCTCAAGCACATGAGCCTGCAACACAAGATCCGGCGACAAGGGCGAAGGCTCCACAGGGCCCACCATGGGAGCCGGCGTCACTGCGAACCCCAAACATGGTCCGGCTGCACAACGTCCTTTTTCAACACAATTACCAAATCTCTACCAGCACAACCAACCACACCAGGAGCAACAACTCTCCATTCCAGGAAAAAAAAAACATGGGGCATCAGGTGGAGATGCAGGAGCAGACAAAGATGTTCCCATCCCAGTGGCTAACACCCCCACATGGACCTCAGCCTCCACCACCACCAAGCACCCCACAGGCCTCAGGCACCCCCACCAGCCTCCCCCTCAGACGACATGGATCTTTCAAATTCACCAACATCCTCCCAAGTGGCACACCAAGTCGGTGACAAGCCCGGAGACATCTTCGAGCGATTGAACGCCGGACGCAGATCGTGAGAACCATCCACATCCAACACACTTGACGCACCAGAAGCACAGGAAGGCCGTGCACAGTCATGCAGCACCTTGGGCACTGCGGCTGCAGTAACCATCGGAGGCACTAGGCCAAACAACTGGCCGCCCCACCGGAGCCACCACTGAGACTACGTGCATGACACGCCGCTCCACCGCGTTAGGCATCACAACACCACAATCCAAAGCTGAAGGCACTGGCCCTGGCACCGTTGCAGTAACTGGCAGCACACCCACAGCAGCCGGCGGGGGAGGAGGAGGGGGCACAACTGTGGGAATTTCCCTGCAGGTGCTTTATTATATTAAGATTAATTATTACTAAGTGGACTGTAAAGAGTGGACTGAGTGATTGATTGATACACCTACTAGGTGTTACCACTTACACACTTTTGGGAAGTTGATTCAATATTGCTAAATCCACCTTATAATATTAGGTAATCATGAGAATAATAAATCATAGTAAATAATATTATCTATAGAGTTAGTAGACTAACTACAATTATTAATGAATAAGTTAGGAGGGCTTAGCTGCCGAGTAGGTTTGCGTATGTAACGTCAGGGGAACTTCTCGAGTCAGGCGAAATTCTTGCCTCCAAGTGGGGTGTGGAGACCACGTGTAAACCATAAGTTGAGGCAACTGGCTCACAGCTGCTTCTCTCCACTCTGCGAATAACATACAATATAACTCCTGCAGTGCTAGTATTTACCCAGCTAATCTCGAATGATTAGATTAACTGCGTATTAGACATATACTTACTCTGGATGTTTAAAGTCTCCTGCAGTATAACGGCTGGCCTATCTTATCACAAGTAAATATCGCCATAAATACCGATAGAACGTCAGTAGCCGACCGGACACAATTTCCCTTATCGTGTGAAGCTAGCAGCAAAGTCTGGGAGCCGTGAGACGTCGGATGACCCAAATATTGGACGACGCTAGTTGGTTTGCTTCAGCAGGGATCAGCTTGAGCTCGTGTTGTCATGAGACTCTGGGCGCAAGTGATGCGTCCTCCTCCCTCCCTCATGGTGAACGTCCGACAGATTAGTCACACTATTCAATTTATCTCGTTCACAAATGAGATGATATTGGCGTCATTTTATGCCCTAATATTTTACGTCAGAGAACAATTTTCCATTGTTTATAACACTGGATCGAAAGGTTTTCCATGATTAAAACCGCATTCAAGAAATGCTGAATACGTGATGTGATTATTATTCTGGCCGTGAATCAACATGTCATGGATGTGGAAATTCACCTTTAGACGGAAGTACACTTTAATTCTTGTCAATTTTAATTAATTTCTAATCTAAATTAGAAATGCAAATAGAAGCAGATTGCAGACTGGTTTTAATAAGAATTAGATAAAGAAATCGTCACCGCGTGAGACGTGGTGGATGACGCAATAGCCCACTATCCATACTCAGAAACTTTTGGCGCTTCTGCACTAGAAAGTAATATCTATATAAATAAAAATGGAAATGTTCGTTTATTCAAAATCGCTAATCTCCGAAAGTTCTTAACCGATTGCTTTAAAATTTTCACTCATCGTTCCATTCGCATCCGAGCAGGTTTTTATATACATATTATATAGATGTCACGTCGGTGACGGTAAAAAATGTTGTGTTTTTCATGTGAGAGAAATCTTCAAAACCTCTTAACCGATTGCTTTGAAATTTTGACACAACGTTGCATTTGAGTAGGCGCGTCTTTTTTATATATCTACTAAATACATGCCTCACCTGTGACAGGAAAAAAACATGTTTTTTTGAAAAGCAGTGCCATCTGTTGGACGTTAGGGCAACACACGCTGTAATTTCCGAAAGTTCTTCACCAATTGCTTTGAAATTTAGACACAACGTTGTATTCAAATAGGTGTATCTTTCTATATACCTACTCTATAGATGCCACCCCTGTGAGAGGTAAAAACATGCGTTTTTGAAAAACAGCGCCATCTGTTGTACATAACAGCATCATGCACTTTATACCAATTATGTCATGAATTCCATTTCATTGTTTCTGATTGCACTGATAAGTTTTATTTTCATAGATTTCGATGTATTTAATATTTTAGTGAATTATTTTGTGTGACATTGTATTGGAATTGAGCTGTGTTGTTTATTATATCGTTCATTTCGTAAGTATAAGTATAGATGCCAAACCTGTGACAGGTAAAACTATCTTTTTCTTGAAAAACAGCGCCATCTGTTGCATTTAAGAGCAACACACATGCTATACTAGATATGTTACAATTCCATTTCAATGTTTCTGACTGCATTGATAAATTGAATTTTCATAGATTTTGATTTATTTTCATTATGATTTAATTATTTTGTGTGAATTGCATTCGAATTGAGCTGTGTTGTTTACCAGACCGTTCATCTCGTGAGTATATTTTATTTTTATATTTTTTCATATTTTCATTTCATTTTTTAACTGTTTTTCTAATATTTCAGTGATGGGAACATTAGATCATTTGATGTTCCCAATTTTCTGAGGGGACATCAGACTATTTGGGAAGGCATCGGACGAGGGAGTGGGGAATGATGGGGAAGGACGAGGAGACGGGGGAGTTTGGGATGGTGGGGACGAGTGGGAATGGAGAGTGGCGGGGAGGACAAAGTGAAAGGGGAGTGGGGCATGGTAAGAAGGAAGAGGGGATGGTGGAGTGTGGAATGGTGGGGAGGACGAGGGGACAAGGAAGGGGGTAATGGAGGGAAAGGACGAGGGGACGGGGGAGTTTGGGATGGTGGGGACGAGGGGATGGGGGAATGGAGAATGGTGGGGAGTACAAAGGGACAGGGGAAGTTGCTGTGGCTCAGCAACACACATGCGTTGGTGAACCACAGCAACGCGTGGCCGGGTACTGCTAGTTGTTAATAAATTTAATTTTCTACCACAGCACATTTATCTTGTTGTGCTAGGGGTTAGTGCTTTGGGCGTTGGAAATTTCCGCCAGCAACCACACACACCACCGGCTCCGCACCTCCAACCTCACAAGGGGAAGCTGCTGATACAGCCGCCAACACCGGGTCACCATCCACCACTCGGGCCATCCCACCTGACGCCACGCCTTCCACACCCTGCGCAGGCTGGGAATTCACAGCCACCATCATTGCCACACACATACAGAAATACCCAAAACCTCCAGAGGGGAGAAGTGTTCCTCCTGAAAGAGAATGACCTGGTTGACACTGCTCGCATGGCAACCCGCAGCCTGGTGCCCCGTTTGACCACACCGGAAGCATGTACAAGGCTGCTTAGCGTAGTAAATCCTGATAGAGAAGCTCATCAGATGAACAGAGGACAAAATGTCATCTTTCAGCCGCATGGTCATTGTTCGGATCCCATTCTGCACACCCTTCAGCCTGCCTGACGAAATGACGCTCATCCTGATGGACAACACTGGACCAAACTGCCCAAAACAGCTCTTCAACAGCACGTCAGGAAATTTAAGTAGGGTCCATGGACGCTGACATATGTGGACGTGCCATTGCGGTCTGAAACAAGCATAGAACCCACAGTGGCAGACAGGTGGAAAGTGCGTCCATCATAGTGCTCGATAAATTCCCTGTAGACCTCTTGCGAAATCAGTTTAACAACTGCATGGTGACTGGAAATCAGCAGTACACCACAGATGTCTGCCACAGCAACATTCAACACATCAAACAAGGTCACATCCACGAGTGGGTAGTCCACATTTCCGGTAAATTCAAGGCCAAATGTCAAAGAATGCTGCACCTGGGGAATAGGCACCCCCAATCACACAGACAAACGCAGGCTCAAGCCTCTGCGAGCAACACCACTAACGACCGTACACCAGACTGGATCTACGAAGACTGGAGAGCACAGCTGACGTCTGCCCTCTCCGGCGGCTAAACCCCAAATCCGGAAAGAACATTGTCGTCACTCACTATTCACTGGCATCCAAGTAATTCTAAAACACTTTTCATAAGTAAATGCAGAAGAAAGATAATTTAAGAGTGGAACAATCGTAACCACAACTTAGGGAATGGTTAAGTTGCCAGGTCCAAGCCCACAGGATACTTGGACCTGGCAACTCTCTTGGAATGAATAAACAGGAACGAATGGACACACCAGATGGAAAGTTTAGTATGATAAATTTATTTAATTAGTTCAATATAAAAATCCTGATCTATCTTCCCAATCAAGCCAATAAAATTATCAAGACTTGGGATGTTAGAACATAAGGGACCAGTACTTCCTCAAGATACAGCAGAGATGAAGCTTCTGTGTAGACACCTGGTCGTCAGCTTCCCTCCCCCTGTGATGCCCAACACTACACCCCAGACTCCTGTCTGGTCTGAGACTCAGCACACACACTGCCCCTCCCTCCCTCCCTCCCTCTCTCGTGACCAGCTTTTATACCACTCAGTCCTTAATTTTCCGTTCAATTAACAAACTTGAATCTGGTAACTTCTTGGAACAAGGGATTATCCCGCCAACCTTTGAATCTACCCGAGGAGAGATGATGCATCACGTAATTGTGATTTTTGTGTGTAATGAAGTAAAGCAAAGAGGGCGAACGGCCTATTGACATAGCTCGAGTGCATGGGGGAAGTTGTGTAAAACCCTGGTTTGTGCCTCGGAGAGGCTGCAGGATCCAGTAAGTTCAGTAGAACTTCGGTTTCAACTCCTTTTGACCATGTCGTAGCTCAGTCGATTAAGGCAGCGTCTGGGATGCTCTCGGACGCAGGTTCGAATCCTTGTCACGGCCCTTGTGGATTTGTTCATTTACCCGAGGTGAGGTTTTTATGACCTTACCTCACCTCCCTGTGAAAGTCTCGTGGGTCAGGTACTCCACAAGTCTCCACGCAAGTAACCTCTTATTACTGTTACACCAGATCCACCCCCAGCTCCACCCCCTACTGCCACCCCCAGCTCCACCCCCTACTGCCACCCCCAGCTCCACCCCCAGCTCCACCCCCTACTGCCACCCCCTACTGCCACCCCCAGCTCCACCCCCTACTGCCACCCCCAGCTCCACCCTCTACTGCCACCCCCAGCTCCACCCCCTACTGCCACCCCCAGCTCCACCCCCTACCCTCGCCCCCAGCTCCACCCCCTACTGCCACCCCCAGCTCCACCCCCTACCCTCGCCCCCAGCTCCACCCCCTACTGCCACCCCCAGCTCCACCCCCTACCCTCGCCCCCAGCTCCACCCCCTACTGCCACCCCCTACTGCCACCCCCAGCTCCACCTCCAGCTCCACCCCCTACCCTCGCCCCCAGCTCCACTCCTTACCCTCACCCCCAGCTCCACCCCTACCCTCACCCCCAGCTCCACCCCCCTACCGCCACCCCCAGATCCACCCCCTACCCTCACCCCCAGCTCCACCCCCTACCGCCACCCCCAGATCCAACCCCTACCCTCACCCCCAGCTCCACCCCCAGATCCAACCCCTACCCTCACCCCCAGCTCCACCCCCTACCCTCACCCCCAGCTCCACCCCCTACCCTCACCCCCAGCTCCACCCCTACCCTCACCCCCAGCTCCACCCCCTACCCTCACCCCCAGCTCCACCCCCTACCCTCACCCCCAGCTCCACCCCTACCCTCACCCCCAGCTCTACCCCTACCCTCATCCCCAGCTCCACCCCTTCCATACCCCCCCCCCCCCCCCACCTTAACCACTCATGCCACTAGTAACAAAATTTCCTGGAGGCAAATTGCATAATTACACAATTGGTGCCGCACTTAATCTTCTTGTAACAATTCCTGTATTGTTTACGGGGGACTAAAACACAGAAATTTCCGAGCATGAACTGCGTGTTGCATATTGGATGTTGCCACCAGCGATGACTTTATTGTTCAATGTTCCATTCCGCGTCGTGGTACAGTTTAATTCCCTGTGTAACTTTGGTTTATTTAAGAGCATAACGTTTTAGTTCGTTCCTCCTGCTCTATAGTTTATGTTGTCGTCACTTGAAGATGACAACCTCACAATGTATGACACTTCCTGATATATAGATACTATACGGGGGAATACCCGGCGGTGCTCGGGGCTGCCTGTCTCTCTCTCATCTTTCTATCTGTCATTCTGTCCATCTTTCTATCTGTCATTCTGTCCATCTTTCTAACTCTTTATTTACCCATCTATCGATCTATTTATCCATCCATCTATTTATCTATCCATCTATTTATCCATCCATCTTTCGATCCTTCTGTCCATCTCTCCATCTATCTATCTATCAATTTACCAAATCATCTATCTATATACTTTTATATATTTTTGATATTTATTATACAAGAGTTCTTGTATAAGAACTTGTATATAGTGGCTGACCATTCTTGTACAGCCATTAGAACGCAGAGCGTTTCTGTCAAGGGCTTAATCCAAATTTTAACACACATCCCCAATAAGCAGCCTGTAGCAGCTGTCAAACTCCCAGGTACCTATTTACTGTTAGGTGAACCGACGCATCAGAGTGAAAGAAATTCTGCCCATTTGTTTCCACCTCAGCCGGGGATCAAACCCAAACTCTTCGGACTAAGAACCCCGAGCGCTGTCCACTCAGCCGTCAGACCGCCCGGCCTGACATATATTTATCCAATATGTGTATCTACCAATTTATCTACTCATCTGAATAATTAGTCTACCCCATTTATCCTTCCATATATCCATCTATCTATATGTTCATCTATCCATCCATCCATTTATCCATCTATTCATCTTGGCATCCTTCTCTCTATCTACATATCCATGTTCCCAATTCTTCATCCATCCATCTATCCACCTATCTGTGTATTTATCCACCTATCTGTATCTATCCACATATCTATCTTCTAATCATTCATCCACCTACAGAGCCATCTCTCTATCCATCTGTGCATAAAGTGTGTGTGTGGATAGAGATGTGTGTGTGTGCATAAAGCTCGGCGCGTCACCAAGAATGGAGATGACCTGAACCGTGTTGTCATAACATGTAAGGGAGCAGATGACCCTCCTGGTACTTTTAGGTTCCTATATGGCCCACTTAGCCATGTACACCGGCGGGTGCCTGGAACAGTACTGTGTTTCAACTGCCAGTGTTATGGTCGTGTGGAACGGCACTGCCCCGATAAAACCGCCTGCCTGCTGTGTGCTGGTCCCAATAACCTTACAAGTTGACTCCGGAAACTGAACCACGCAAGTAGTAAAGAAACGGTGGAGGTGACCAACATGGCGCCCATGAAATGCACAAGATGCGGCAAGGAGGGTGTTAATGCTTGGCATAATGAATGCAGCAAGGGACGATGCAAACACCCATTGGGCGCAAACTCAGCTGGGCGGACCAATCCCCAAGGGAAAACAAGTCCAAAACGTTGTCCAGAACAACTGGACACTGAGAGGTCCCCATTTATGCCCCTTATGTGCAGTTCTTTTTATTACTATTTTCTACCACAGACGTGGTCACACATTTACAATGCTAAACATCATGTATACATTTTCTTCTGTCCTCCATGGACAGGGTTAGAGATCTGTTAAACATATAGTTCAGTAATTTATTTAACAATCAACCCCTGAATGTGATTGTAGCACCTATAAAATACTAATCAAACCTACATACATAAATATGTGTAGTGGAAGCGTGAAGAACAATCTGTGGCCTCTAATGTTGATAGATTTCTCTCTCAGGAGTACGTTTTGCTTCTATGCTTTTCAACGAGGGTAATCTACACACCCTGCCATGACTTCTGTTATCATGTGATGTTATTTATGTGTGCAGGTTTGGAGCCAGCTCCTCTAATATTTTCCATATGTAAATTATTATGTATCTCTCCCGCCTGAACTCAAGAGAATATAGATTTAGACATTTCAGTCGGTAATTTTGATGCATGGTACGGCCAGCTTGGGTCAGGGTTCTTTCTGTTAACGTGTCTTGTAACCTCTTCTTCTTCATCCTACCGCAAGTCGATGGTATGTTTTCAAGAATTGGCAGTAGCAAGTAACAGTGCAAGGAATAAAGGGGGCGATAAATAATACACAATTACACTTCACTTATATATTATCACCTTCACCAAAATATATTATATCTTTAAGTATGCCTACACATTTTTACACTGTATCGCTTTCACTCAGGACACTCAATATATCTACAGTGTTTATCAAGCCCCAGTGAGTCCACTATCTTCACGTACACGTCGTCCACGCTCAATGGTCATCACCGGCGAGTTCTTCTTTTTCTTCTTGAGAATAGGTGCAGTTTGCATGAAGGGGTAACCCTCCCGATGACTGCACCAGGACAGATGTAAGGAGACGCGTTGATGGTGAGGAGGAGAAGAAAGTCAAAAGCGGTAGATGTGATGGGCCGTAGAGAGAGGAGTGGCGACGAAAACAGAGGCGAACGTTAGAGGGAGACTCCCCGCACCGGGGGGCGGGGAGTCGTTGTCACGGCGGCAGCTGATCCAGGCACGGCGTAGCCGTGCGCGCAAGATGGGAACTAATACTTCTCCGGAAACTTGCGTATCGGAAAGCGCAAGCAGTACGCTTCCCAAATCACCCACTGGTCGGCGGGCAGCCGGCCATCAGGCAGTACCCTCGGCTGAGACATCCTATCCGGCACCCTATAAACAAACACCTTCTCAGACGATACCCAGATAGTGGACGAGCACCATGGGATCGGAAGCACCCGGGCATCCCGATAAGGGCCCAACTCCGGACCCGCACAGGGCACGACCCCAGCAGACGGGACTAGGCAACCACCAGACCGGGGCAATGAAGGAGGGGGAACAGCAGGGGATGCAGGTGAGGCAGCGACCCCACCACAGGGCACAGGAGCTGAGGCCCCCCGGCGCACATCTTTCCGCAACATCACGACGAGGTCCCGATCATTAGGGACAACCCCCCCACTGCGGGGATCCAACAGCAGGTGACACAGGAAGGGGGACACAGGTAGCAACTTCGGAGCCCTGCACAGCACTATCATCCACGGCGGGGGACGCCAACTGAGCACCATACTCCCCCACCTCCTCCCAAGGCACATCACGAAGGGGAGACACACTCCGAGCCCGCCGCGAACGCTTCGAGACAGGCCGCACCACACCACGCCTAGCAGGCCTCTCCGCAGGCACGGCCACCATCTTTACATCCACACAGGCCACACCCGCACCGTCCGGAGAGTCCACAGAGGCCACATCACCCACACTGTCTACATCATCCACGGAAACAGCCTCAGAACACCGACGTGCACGCTTCTGCAAAGGAATGGAAAGAGCAGAACTACAGTCGTTAACACACACAGGCACCGCACCTTGCCGAAGCACCCCCTCCAAAACAGCAGAACCCGCGTCCCCGGGAGCCGGTATCACATCCACAGGCGGGGGTGGGACATGAACCTCCACCGGGACACACTTCACTACACGCAGCGCAGGAGACGCCCCGTCACCCTCACACACCGGCTCAACAACCCCAGGGGCCACAGCAGTCACCTGACGTGTCGCACGGGCCAGAGAACTCGCCTCAACAGGCGGAGCAGCAGACAGGCAGTCAGGCACCTCAGGCACAGCACCCACACTGTCCGAACGCAACAGGGGCGGAAAATCCTCCACACGAAGAACATGCACCCGACCAGTTGCTCCCACGTCGCACGCCGCAGCCAGATGACCCTCGTGACCACACCGATAACAGGTGCGCGGTTGACCCCGGTACTGGCAGCGGAGCGTGTAACCCAACACGGACATCGACGACGGTACACTACACTTCAGCGACATCGTCAGGGTGCGGGAGCCGTCAAGCATACCAACACAGTGCCCGGCAACGACCTTATTCCATCGAACACTTAACACAGCCCCAAACCGTTCGAAACAGGAGGTTAAAAAGTCGTCCTGAAATTTGAAGGGGGCACCATGCACCGTCACAGACGTCAAGGTGACACTGAGATTCACTACCTTAACGGAGCCAGCAGTATCAGGGAGAGGGTAAACACGCCCCCTCACACCGCTCGAGAAATGCCTGAAAGGCAGCCTGGAGGCGGAACTTGACTACAGCACGGTGGCCCTGAAGCAGCTGGATGCCCACCAGGTCCGACAGCTCCACATGCAGCACGTCCACCAGGGCGACACCAACCAATGGATGGTCCACCGGCACCGTAAACGCCAGACCAGCTGACAGCGTCCTCGTCATTTGAGGGCGAGACGTCCCCATGGCTAAGCAAACGTCACCCTGTCAGTGGCAAACCACCACCAGCAAGGCAAACAAGCGATCACCCAACGTAAACACTAGCCAGAAGCGGAGAGACCTCAGGAACGTCCGACCTGGCCGGTGGTCACCACGCAACCCACCGGCGAGTTCACCTTACTCAACATGGTCCAGTCCACACACGGTATCGTCACAATGTCCTAATACTCCACCTCCGCTCTCCAGACATACACTGGCTGAGGGCTTCAGCAACATGCTGATAGGGGTCTCAAATAATCACATACAGGGGTAGCTAACACCCTGGCAGAAGTCTCTAGCAACACACTAGCAGCACTTCTTAACAGACGCACTACTGTCGTCTCGTAACTCTTCTTGGCCAAATCCCGGGTACGTAGGTCCACACAACACTGCTTAAATCCGGCAGCTAACACACTGCTACTACCAACGATGGCCACTTTGTCCTATCATAGGAACAAGTCAAAAGTTCTGAACTGCCCAAGATGAACTGCCTTCAGCATAATTGCCTCCTTACATCACCTCTGTGAACATAAAACCCCATTAGCTAGACAGACAATACACTGGGTAACCTTAGGTTACCACCCTTCCACCGGGGAACTGAATATGTAATTGCTTTCACAACCTAGATGGTGTTGTTGTTGTTGATTTAGGGGCGACGACGATCGTGGGATCGGATGCGCCCCGGCGTACCCGTGATGGGTTAATTGCGAAGCCAGGAAAGGTGGATCGCCAAGCTAAATTGCGAAACGAGTGACGCCAAACACTATAAACTAACATGCCATACGGCAAATAAACGCACAGACGGGCAGATGATTGGGGAGCCCCAGGAGTACATCAGGGTGACAAGCACCGGCCCCGCTCCACACAGAGAACACCAGGTAGCAAAACCAAAACACGGTCCCCAACTAAAATGCAAAAAGTCATCCAGTGTCCCTCGGCAGAGCAAAAGCCAGCCGCCAACCACGGCTCAGGGCACACCAGGAGCCCACCAAGACCCACCAACCCCCGGCACCCGTCGGCCAAGCCGGCCCCCCGAACACCGTCACCCCGCCTGGAGAACCAACCAGAACACGCAAAAAAAAAAAATTATCAACAATTCCGTGACCCAAGGCGATATGTGCGCCAGGCGTTATAAAACCGGACCGTTGAATAGGGATGCCAAACGGCAGTAGCAAAGCCAAAATGCGAAAACAAGACGTGATCCGGCAGCTCCCAAGCGGAGGAGGTGTCCAGACGTCCGCTCGGCGTCAAGGTTGAACCAGGAGTCCTAGATGGTGTTGATATCGTTATGCCACTCACCAAAGGTCATCATTATCGACCTCATCTTCTAACTGAGGTGTGAAACAGGAGCCATTCACCAACGCCACACCACCGCCAACAGATGGCATTGTCAGCGTCTCACCTAATATCTGGGAGTTGGAGTGCAGGTCCATAGATGGCGCCGAAATCGCTACAACCCTCTCCCCCAGCAATGGTGTCGATACCGTAACAATGCAATAATTAATTCAAGTTCCCAGTAATTTAGAATTTCTGGCAGGGCTCAGAAAATCAACAAACCTCCGTGAACTGCCTCAGCAGCCAATTCAGGAACACATTTTTTTTTTTTTTACATGCAAAGCATGCAAATTAAATACAATAAAAACAACACAGAAAACAGAACAGAACAATTTAAAACAATAGACCACCGGCCAGAAGGGCCGACAGCACAGCACAACAAAACACAAACATGATAAATGCATAGAAAAATACTGCATACATCAAGGCACAAAACATAATACAATGGCAAACAAGCAAGCACAGTAACATCACAAAACAAAACCTTCATAAAACAAAACATACATCAAGAGGCATAACAGGAAACATAACAGGACAATCACAATACATACCAAACAATACATAAAGAACAAACACGAGCAACAGGTAAAGCAAGATGAAAACACCAGTGCAAACGTACAGCACAGAAACAATACAGGAATAAAAACACTTATACCAAACCATCCGCCCCGCAACAAACAAAGGGCGAGGCCAAAATAAACAATAATAATAAACAAGCAAACCACGCAAACCAGAAAACAAACAGGTACAAACACAACAATATACAAGCCAAAGCAAAGCCAAAAAGTCCCTCGTTCTCGCCTGAAGGACCGAGAATAAAACACAACATAAAGTACATCAAGAAACATAACAAGACACTTCACACAGCACCCAACAAGCCAAGAATACCAACAAAAACAACAACTACAGTAACATGAAATCAGTATACATAGTTGCCCGGGAACATATCCGGTAGAAACCGCACATTGAACGCCTCCCAAAGCAGCCACGTTGTCCAGGAGGTGTGGCCTAATACCGGCTGCGCCATGTGAACCAGAACCTCGGCAACAAACACCCGCAGACATGGAACCCACACGGTGTCCCTCCGGACGCGAGTAACCGCCACCCTATCCCAAACACCCGGAACCCGCCCACCAGAAAAATCCTCCGGCCGTTCAAGCAACAGGAACTCGGCAACCCGGGCCTCCAGGTCCTCAATGCACAACACCACAGGAGGGGGCTCGACAGAGGGCTCGAGAGAGAGCTCAACAGAAGGCACCACCACAGGGGCACCAGCGGCCACGGGCACACCACCAGACGACTGCAGGGAATCATGGCGGTGCGGATCCTTATGTAAAGTCACCACCAGGCCACGCCCAGCACCAGCATCCGCACCATCCCTGGCAGCAGAAACCACCACACCCCATAGCGAAAAGCTCCCAGACGGGGAAGAAACAGGAGACACACCCGAGACACGGGCATCAGCACCAGCAGGCACATGAACCTCCACAACCACCAACCGCGGAGACAATGACTCAGCCGGATTCACGCCATCAACACTTGAAGACCCACAGTCACTAAAGTCCCCAACATCAGCCCAGGCCGTAGACAAACGCCTGGAACGTTTGGGCTCCGGCCGGATATCGTCAGAGCCAGAAGCAGATCCAGTGGCACGGGCACCACTAGCCGGACGAACCGACGCCCGACGCAGAACGGCAGCAGCCTCTACCACAGGGGGAACCGGACCACACACAGTAGGAGGCTCCGCAGCCACCCCAGCACCCAGCACAGGAGGGACCCGAGGGGAGGACGCAGGGCCAGGTTCCACAGCCGAAGACGAGGAAGCCGACGGCGATGCTCCACAGGGATCACCAGGAAGGTCCATGGGAACGGCAGGGCCAGAGACACGGGGAACGTTGGGTGACGCTGGGGGAGCCTCAGCAGCGAACGAGACGCTCACCTCCTCACCCCCGGAGTCCTTCTCCAGAGGGAGCGGCGGGAAATCCTCCTCACGGAACAAGTTCACAGGAGCGACCAGATCAGCAGTACACCTGGCAGCCTGATGCCCCAACAAGCCACACCGGAAGCAAGTACGGGGTTTCCGGGCATAAAACACCCGCCCGTAGTACCCCAACGGCCGGACAGAGGACGGTATGTCCGACCTCAGCCGCATCCCGAGGGTCCGAATGTTGGTCTTCACACCCGAATACTTGCCAGACGACAGTGAGTTCATCCGCACACTGATGACGGAGTCATACCTCAGGAAGAATCACCGGAGGAGAGTCTCATGGAACTCCATGGGGGCGCCATGAACACTGACATACATCACAACACCACTACGGTCTGAAATGGTCACAGACCCGGTGCCGTCCTGGAGCTTCAGAGTACGTCCCTCGTACCTCCATAGGAAAGCACGGTACACTGCCTCATCCACAAACTTGATAATGACACGGTGAGCAGTGACCAGCTCAATGCCATATACGTCCCCAATCGGGACACGAAGCATGTCACTGAATACCACGTCCACCAGCGGGTAACCCGCACGACCAGTAAACTCCAATCCGATGGAGTTTAATCGCACGACAGCGGGAATAGGGCCGCCCATCACAAAACACTCCACGTCCCCACCACCAGGAACAGCAGGGAGGGTAGAGACACCCAAACCCCCTTCTGGCGAAAACGTCAATCACCCCTAAACTACCAGAGCAGGCAAACGACACGTCCACACCGCTCGGCAGCCCACAGGCGATTCTTCAACAAGTCCCCAGGAACACATTGAGACACGTCTGCCCCTCACGACAGCTCCACCTGTTTCAGTCCAGGTGCAACAGGAAAAGAAGTAGTTTTATGAAAAGATGACGTTCCACAGTGAAGTAGTCTGAGGGAGTTCCCAGAGGTGTCACTGATGTGGCGGGCAAAACGACATTCGAGTAGCAATTCTGATCTGGATCCCAACAGAAATCTACAAGCCAGCGATTGGTGCGACTTGCCACGGTGACATCGCTCTAACTAGCGGACAGTACCTACCATTCGAGCTGGCTGACAAAAGGGGAAACATGTGAAAAGGTATTGTGTAGTATATGTGTGCTGTTATATGTGACTAATATTTGGCCGTTAATTTTGAGAGCCCTAAGTTGTTCTCTAGACATAGATTGTGCAAAGACGCTGGTATAGGAGGCGGATTAAGCTGTTCAATTAATTCAGACAAAAGGTGGTGTTGGATACTAAATGTAAAATATATAATATTTTGAATAAAGAGTATTTACCTTATCCTGTCATTTTGCGAATATGGTGGGGACGAAAATAGGCTGATGTACGACTATTATTGATCTATAACCATGACATACTAATGTGAGACTATAACGATATACTGTTACAACAAAAGTAAGTTCCAAAACCATCGAAGTTTCTTGACGAAGTAATACAAAATATAACAGCCACAATGCAATGCACTAATGCTTTACAATACACACAAATACACTACCATAAAGAGCTATCAGCTTCTCACATATTATTAAAAATACGAAAATATTGACATTTTTTATTTGTAAAATTTTTAGCAAATACATTAAAATAGAACAGTTTTCCTTAGTGAATAAAATATATATCTTGCAATTTTGAAAAGATCATTCATTTATATTTTTGCCATGTTTGTATTATATATTTAACTTGTTCCCTAATTTTTAAATTTCAGACAGTATTGTTAAACTAAATGAATTTCCTTTAAACTCTGCATTTTATATATTATAGCTGATATATTTTGAATATATTCCAGCAAAAAATTGAAATGAACTCTTTTTAAATTCTCCGAACAAAAATGCTTATCTCGTTAATTTTTTTCCAATAATACAAAAATTCAGTACAATGAAAAACACTGATCAGAGTTTGGGGACATAAACAACTTTCTGTAAAGTGAATGGCATGTATGTTCCTGTTTTAATCACTTTCAGTTAACCCAGTGAGTAGCGACTTGCAGACCACGTCACGAGACCGCCTCTCCTGAGGCACGCTCTCTCCTACATGTACCATCCTACATGTGCTCTCCTGAGGCACGCTCTCTCCTACATGTACCATCCTACATGTGCTCTCCTGAGGCACGCTCTCTCCTACATGTACCATCCTACATGTGCTCTCCTGAGGCGCGCTCTCTCCTACATGTACCATCCTACATGTGCTCTCCTGAGGCACGCTCTCTCCTACATGTACCATCCTACATGTGCTCTCCTGGGGCGCGCTCTCTCCTACATGTACCATCCTACATGTGCTCTCCTGAGGCACGCTCTCTCCTACATGTACCATCCTACATGTGCTCTCCTGGGGCGCGCTCTCTCCTACATGTACCATCCTACATGTGCTCTCCTGAGGTGCGCTCTCTCCTACATGTACCATCCTACATGTGCTCTCCTGAGGCACGCTCTCTCCTACATGTACCATCCTACATGTGCTCTCCTGAGGCACGCTCTCTCCTACATGTACCATCCTACATGTGCTCTCCTGAGGCACGCTCTCTCCTACATGTACCATCCTACATGTGCTATCCTGGGGCGCGCTCTCTCCTACATGTTACAGCCTACATATGTTCTCCTGAGGCACGCTCTCTCCTACATGTACCATCCTACATGTGCTCTCCTGAGGCACGCGCTCTCCTACATGTACCAGCCTACATGTGCTCTCCTGAGGCACGCTCTCTCTTACATGTACCAGCCTACATGTGCTCTCCTGGGGCGCGCTCTCTCCTACATGTGCTCTCCTGAGGCACGCTCCCTCCTACATGTACCATCCTACATGTGCTCTCCTGGGGCGCGCTCTCTCCTACATGTACCATCCTACATGTGCTCTCCTGAGGCATGCTCTCTCCTACATGTACCAGCCTACATGTGCTCTCCTGGGGCGCGCTCTCTCCTACATGTACCATCCTACATGTGCTCTCCTGGGGCGCGCTCTCTCCTACATGTACCATCCTACATGTGCTCTCCTGAGGCGCGCTCTCTCCTACATGTACCATCCTACATGTGCTCTCCTGAGGCGCGCTCTCTCCTACATGTACCAGCCTACATGTGCTCTCCTGAGGCGCGCTCTCTCCTACATGTGCTCTCCTGAGGCACGCGCTCTCCTACATGTACCATCCTACATATGCTCTCCTGAGGTGCGCTGTCTCCTACATATACTCACCTAGTTTTGTTTGCGGAGGTTGAGCTTTGGCTCTTTGGTCCCACCTCTCTTCCGTCAATCTACTGGTGTACAGATTCCTGAGCTTCTCAAGCTCTATCACATCTACAGTTTAAAACAGTGTATGGAGTCAGCTTCCGCCACATCACTTCCTAGTGCATTCCATTTACTAACTATTCTGACACTGAATAAGCTCTTTCTAACGTCCCTGTGACTCATTTGGGTACTAAGCTTCCATCTGTGTCCCCTTGTGCGTGTAGCACCCGTGTTAAATAATCCATCCTTGTCTATCCTGTCAATTTCCCTGAGAATTTTGAATGTGGTGATCATGTCTCCCTGAGCTCTTCTATCTTTCATCGACGTGAGGTGTATGCAGTTCCTTCAGCCTTTCCACGTAACTCATGCCTCTTAGTTCTTGAACTAGCCTATTGGCATACCTCTAAACTTTTTTTCCGCTTCGTCTTGTTCTTGACAAGGAGTAGGCTCCATACTCCAGGATTGGTCTTACGTATGTGATATACAAGGTTCTGAAAGATTCCTGACACAGGTTTCTGAAGGCAGTTCTGATGTTACCCAGCCTCCCATACTACAAAAAATCATTTTCCCTGCTGGGAAAACAGGAAATAATATGCCATATTATTAAATTAATGAAACCTAGTTTCATTACCTTACATTTACTTGGGTGGAACTGGATTGGCCATTTTTTGGGCCAATACTTCAGTTTGTCTAAGTCATCTTGTAGCCTCATACTACCTTCCTCTGTCTTGATTCTCCTCATAATTTTTGTATCATCAGGAAATATTGAGAGGAACGAGTCTATTTCCTCTGGGAGATCATTTACATATATCAGGAACAGTATAGGTCCAAGGACTCATCCCGGTGGAACTCCACTGGTGACGCCAACCCTCTTTGAGACCTCACCTCTCACAGTGACTCACTGTCTTCTGTTGCTTAGGTACTCTCTTATCCAGTGGAGTACCTTCCCTTTCACTCCTGCCTGCATCTCCAGCTTGTTCACTAGCCTCTTGTGTGGTTCAGTGTCAAAGGCTTTCTGGCAGTCCAAAAATATGCATTCAACTCAGCCCTCTCTATCTTGTCTTATTTGTGTTGCCTGGTCATATAATTCAATTAATCCCGTTAGGCATGATTTGCCATCCCTGAACCCATGCTGCTGCTGTTACAAAGTTCTTTCGCTCCAGATGTTCAACTAGCTTTTTTCGCACAATCCTCTCTATCATCATGTATGGTATGCAAGTTAGGGACACTGGCCTGTAGTTCAGTGCCTCCTATCACCCTTCTTGAATATTGGGACTACATTAGCAATCTTTAAAATTTTTGGCAGTTCACCTGTTACCAGTGATTTGCTATACACCATGGAGAGTGGCCAGCACAGAGCTTCTGCTCCTTCCTTAGTATCCATGGGGAGATTCCATCTGGGCCTTTTGCCTTTGTCACATCAAAGTCTAGCAGATGCTTCCTCAACTCCCCAACTTGTAATCACAAACTTCTCTAGTGGTGATTGGTTAGATAGATATTCCCTCTCTTATCTCTGGGACTTATTCTTGCTCTGATATGAAGACCTCCTGGAATTTTTTACTGAGTTCCTCCCACACTTTCTTGTCGTACGTAGTGAATCTGTCATTCCCTATCCTCAGTTTCATTACCTGTTCCTTCACTCTTGTTTTTTCCTAATGTGGCTCTGCAGCAAATTGCGTTGAGTCTTTGTTTTGCGTGCTATGTCATTTACATATTGCCTCTCTGCATCTCTTCTCACCCTGACGTATTCATTTCTGGCGCTCTGGTATCTTTCTCTGCTCTCCAGTGTCCTGTTATTGCTATAGTTTTTCCACGCCCTTTAATTAGTTGCTTTGCTAGCTTACATCTCTGATTAAACCATGGGTTTCTTGTCTCCATTTATTTTTTTTTCATTTAGCACTGGAACGAACTGGTCTGCCGCCTCCTTACACTTCTGTATCATGTTGTCCATCATGTCTTAGGCTGTCTTTCCTCTGAGCTTTGTTTCACAAGCTATATTTATTAGAAAGTTTCTTATCTCCTCATAGTTTCCCTTTCTGAATGCAAGCCTTTTGTTTTCTGGGCCTTTCCTTGAGTACCTTAACCCTACTTCGTCCAGGTACTCAAACATCAGTACACTGTGATCACTCAGTCCCACGGGGGCTTCGAAACCGATTTTCCTTATGTCGGAGTCGTTCAGAGTGAATACTAGGTCGAGTCTCGCTGGTCCATCGTTGCCTCTTATTCTTGTTGCTTCCCTGAAATGCTGACTTAAAAAGTTTCTTGTCGTCACTTCCAACAGTTTAGCTCTCCATGTTTCCTCACCTCCGTGCGGTTCCTTGTTTTCCCAGTCTATCCTTCCGTGATTGAAGTCCTGCATGATGAGCAGATAGGATCACTTTCCACAGGCAGCAGTGCCTGCTCTCTCAATTATAGTGTTAACTGCATTGTTGTTTCTGGCATACTGTTGCCTGTGTCTTCTGTCATTTAGTTGGCTTATATATCACTGCTACTACTACTATTTATCCTCCCATCATCATGGTGCCTGTTATGAAGTCTCAAACCTCTCGCAGCCTGGAATAATCATCTCCTCGAAACTCCATATTTTTCTCATCAGTAGCGCCACTCTGCCTCCTCCCCTTCCTTCTCTCTCCTTATTACAGTGTAGTCCTGGGAATTCACCACATTCATTATTATTCCAGAGAGTTTTGTTTCCGTGAGACCAATTACATCCAGGCTCGCTTCATGTGCACTTTCCCTAAGTGAACTTGTGTTGCTTGTGATGTCATCTATGTTCGACTACATCACCCTAAAGCTGACTCTCTTCTGTCCATCCTCAGTTTCTGTTGATTCCCCTGGAGTTGGGGTACTACATGTGTCTGGGAGGAGGGGGAAGGGGGCGGGAGGGCCTAGGAAGGAGGACCTGGGGTGTGAGGGGGTTTGGAGGATCTGGTACAGGGGGGCTGGGATGGTCTGGAGGCATGTGGCTGAAAGGGTCTGGTGTTGGGGTCACTTATGGCATGGCATGGGGAAGAGAGGGGGGGCATGTGGTGGAGGGAGAGAGAGGTCATGTGCTGGGGAATGCAGGGGAGTCTGAGGTAGGGGGGCAAGGGGATCAGTGGTTAGGAATGGAACTTGCGAGATGGTTAACAGGGTCTTATCAGATGCTGGGGTGAGGTGTGGAGGGTTAAGGAAAGGGGGGACTGGGAGGGTATGGGGTGAGGGGGGCTGGGGGACAGGAAGGATATTGGGTGAGGGGGGGGGGGGGAAGGGGGCCAAGGAGGGTATGGGGTGAGGGTGGAGGAGGGAGAGGACAGGGAGGGAATGGGGAGAGAGGTGAAAGTGGACAGGAAGGGTAAGGGTAGTCTTATGCTTGACTAGATATGGACTCCATGCTGGAGCCGCATACTCCAGGATTGGTCTGACATATGTGGTATATAATGTTCTGAATGCTTCTAAAGGCCGTTCTTATGTTAGCCAACCTGTCATATGCTGCTGACGTTATCCTCTTGATATGAGGATAACGATTCAGGGGACAGGTCTGGCGTGATATCAACCACCAGGTCTTTCTCCCTCTCTGACTCTTGAAGTATTTCATCTCCCAAATGATACCTTGTATCTGGTCTCCTGCTTCCTACCCCTATCTTCATTACATTACATTTGCTTGGGTTAAACTCTAACAGCCATTTGTTCGACCATTCTTGCAGCTTGTCCAGGTCTTCTTCAAAACTCAAGCTGTCCTCCTCTGTCTTAATCCTTCTCATAATTTTGGCGTCGTCAGCAAACATTGAGAGGAATGAGTCTATACCCTCTGGGAGATCATTTACGTATATCAGAAACAGGATAGGTCCGAGTACAGAGCCCTGTGGGACTCCACTGGTGACTTCACGCCATTCTGAGGTCTCTCCCCTCACTGCAACTCTCTGCTTCCTATTGCTTAGGTACTCCCTTATCCACTGGAGCGCCCTACCAGTTACTTCTGACTTTTTCTCCAGCTTATGCATCAACCTTTTTATAGGGTACTGTGTCAAAGGCTTTCCGACAGTCCAAAAAAATGCAGTCCGCCCATCCTTCTCTTTCTTCCTTAATCTTTGTCACCTGATTGTAGAATTCTATCAAGCCTGTAAGGCAAGATTTATCCTCCCTGAACCCATGTTGATGGGTTGTCACGAAGTCTCTTCTCTCCAGATGTGTTACTAGGTTTTTTCTCACAATCTTCTTCATCACCTTGCATGGTATACAAGTTAAGGACACTGGCCTGTAGTTCAGTGCCTCTTGTCTGTCACCCTTTTTGTATATTGGTACTACATTAGCAGTCTTTCATATTTCTGGTAGGTCTCCCGTTTCCAGTGACCTACTATACACTATGGAGAGTGGCAAGCAAAGTGCTCCTGCACACTCTTTCAATACCCATGGTGAGATTCCGTCCGGCCCAACAGCTTTTCTCACATCCAGTTCCAATAGGTGCTTCTTGACCTCATCTCTTGTAATTTCGAACCTTTCCAAAGTCACCTGGTTTGCTGCCACCTCTCCTAGCGCCGTGACTTCTCCCTGTTCTATTGTAAAGACCTCCTGGAACCTTTTGTTGAGTTCTTCACACACCTCTTTGTCATTCTCTGTGTACCTGTCCACGCCCACCCTAAGTTTCATCGCCTGTTTCTTCACTGTTGTCTTCCTCCTGATGTGACTGTGTAGTAGCTTTGGTTCGGTCTAAGCTATATTAGCTATATCATTTTCATACCTTTTCTCAGCTGCTCTTCACACACTAACATACTCGTTGCTGGTTCTCTGGTATCTCTCTCTACTTTCTGGTGTTCTGTTATTACGGAAGTTCCTCCATGCCCTTTTGTTCAGCTCCTTTGCTTTCATACATTCCCTATTAAAACACGGATTCTTCCTTTGCTTCTCTGCTTTTTCCTGTCGGGCTGGGACAAACCTGCTTACAGCCTCCTGACATTTTTGGGTGACATAGTCAATCATGTCTTGTACGAACTTGGTTCCGAGTTCTGTGTCCCAATGTATATCCCATAGGAATTTATTCATCTCCTCATAGTTTCCCTTTCGGTACGCCAGCCCTTTGTTTCCCAGTTCTTTTTTGGGGGTGATAATTCCTAGCTCAACTAGGTACTCAAAGCTCAAATCACTATGATCAATCATTTTCAAGGGGGCTTCCAACTTAACTTCCCTTATATCCGACTCATTTAGGGTAAATATCAGATCAAGCAAGGCTGGTTCATCCCCTCCTCTCATTCTTGTCTGTCCCTTGACGTGTTGTAAAATGTGTGTGTGTGTGTGTGTGTATGTGTGTGTGTGTGTGTGTGTGTGTGTGTGTGTGTGTGTGTGTGTGTGTGTGTGTGTGTGTGTGTGTGTGTGTGTACTCACCTAGTTGTACTCACCTAGTTGTGTTTGCGGGGGTTGAGCTCTGGCTCTTTGGTCCCGCCTCTCAACCATCAATCAACAGGTGTACAGATTCCTGAGCCTATCGGGCTCTGTCATATCTACACTTGAAACTGTGTATGGAGTCAGCCTCCACCACATCACTTCCTAATGCATTCCATTTGTCAACCACTCTGACACTAAAAAAGTTCTTTCTAATATCTCTGTGGCTCATTTGGGCACTCAGTTTCCACCTGTGTCCCCTTGTGCGTGTTCCCCTTGTGTTAAATAGACTCTTTATCTACCCTATCAATCCCCTTCAGAATCTTGATTGTGGTGATCATGTCCCCCCTAACTCTTCTGTCTTCCAGCGAAGTGAGGTTTAATTCCCGTAGTCTCTCCTCGTAGCTCATACCTCTCAGCTCGGGTACTAGTCTGGTGGCAAACCTTTGAACCTTTTCCAGTTTAGTCTTATCCTAGACAAGATATGGACTCCATGCTGGGGCTGCATACTCCAGGATTGGCCTGACATATGTGGTATACAAAGTTCTGAATGATTCTTTACACAAGTTTCTGAATGCCGTTCGTATGTTGGCCAGCCTGGCATATGCCACTGATGTTATCCGCTTGATATGTGCTGCAGGAGACAGGTCTGGCGTGATATCAACCCCCAAGTCTTTTTCCTTCTCTGACTCCTTAAGAATTTCCTCTCCCAGATGATACCTTGTATCTGGCCTCCTGCTCCCTACACCTATCTTCATTACATTACATTTGGTTGGGTTAATCTCTAACAACCATTTGCTCGACCATTCCTTCAGCTTGTCTAGGTCTTCTTGAAGCCTCAAACAGTCCTCTTCTGTTTTAATCCTTCTCATAATTTTAGCATCGTCCGCAAACATTGAGTGAAATGAATCGATACCCTCCGGGAGATCATTTACATATATCAGAAACAAGATAGGACCGAGTACAGAGCCCTGTGGGACTCCACTGGTGACTTCACGCCAATCGGAGGTCTCACCCCTCACCGTAACTCTCTGCTTCCTATTGCTTAGATACTCCCTTATCCACTGGAGCACCTTACCAGCTACACCTGCCTGTCTCTCCAGCTTATGTACCAGCCTCTTATGCGGTACTGTGTCAAAGGCTTTCCGACAATCCAAGAAAATGCAGTCCGCCCAGCCCTCTCTTTCTTGCTTAATCTGTGTCACCTGATCGTAGAATTCTATCAAGCCTGTAAGGCAAGATTTACCCTCCCTGAATCCATGTTGGCGATTTGTCACGAAGTCCCTTCTCTCCAGATGTGTTACCAGGTTTTTTCTCACGATCTTCTCCATCACCTTGCATGGTATACAAGTCAAGAACACTGGCCTGTAGTTCAGTGCCTCTTGTCTGTCGCCCTTTTTGTATATTGGGACCACATTCGCCGTCTTCCATATTTCTGGTAGGTCTCCCGTCTCTAGTGACTTACTATACACTATGGAGAGTGGCAAGCACAGTGCCTCTGCACACTCTTTCAGTACCCATGGTGAGATCCCATCTGGACCAACAGCCTTTCTAACATCCAGATCCAGCAGGTGTCTCTTGACCTCCTCTCTCGTAATTTCGAACTCCTCCAAGGCCGCCTGGTTTACCTCCCTTTCTCCTAGCAGTGACCTCACCCTGTTCTATTGTGAAGACCTCCTGGAACCTCTTGTTGAGTTCCTCACACACCTCTCTGTCATTCTCTGTATACCTGTCCTCGCCTGTTCTAAGTTTCAATACCTGTTCTTTCACTGTTGTTTTCCTTCTCATGTGACTGTGGAATAGCTTTGGTTCGGTCTTGGCTTTGTTTGCTATATCATTTTCAAAATTTTTCTCTGCTTCTCTTCTCACCCTGACGTACTCATTCCTGGTTCTCTGGTATCTCTCTCTGCTTTCTGGTGTTCTGTTATTCCGGAAGTTCCTCCACGCCTTTTTGTTCAGTTTCTTCGCTTCCATACATGCCCTATTATACCATGGATTCTTCTGTTGCTTCTCGGATTTTTCCCTTTGGGCCGGGATGAACCTGTTTACTGCCTCCTGACACTTTTGGGTAACATAGTCCATCATACCCTGTACAGACTTGTCTCTGAGGTCTGTGTCCCAAGGTATTTCACTTAGGAAACTTCTCATCTGTTCATAATTCCCCTTTCGGTATGCCAGCCTTTTGATTCCTAGTTCTTTTTGGGGGGAGATAAGTCCTAGCTCTACCAGGTACTCAAAGTTCAATACACTGTGGTCACTCATTCCCAAGGGCGCTTCCATCTTAACTTCCCTTATATCCCATTCATTTAGGGTAAATATCAAATCAAGCATTGCTGGTTCATCTTCTCCTCTCATTCTTGTTGGTTCTTTGGTGTGCTGGCTTAGAAAGTTTCTTGTTGCCACGTCCAGTAGCTTAGCTCTCCATGTTTCTGGTCCTCCATGCGGGTCTCTGTTCTTCCAATCTATCTTCCCATGGTTGAAGTCTCCCATAATTAGTAGTCCAGATCCATTCCTGCTAGCAACAGAAGCTGCTCTTTCTATTATGTTAATGGTGGCCATGTTGTTTTTATCATATTCCTGTCTAGGTCTTCTGTCATTTGGTGGTGGATTATATATGACTGCGACTATAATTTTTTTCCCTCCATTTGTTACAGTACCTGCTATGTAGTCACTGAAACCTTCACAGCCCTGAATATCCATCTCCTCAAAATCCCAGCCTTTTCTTACCAGCAGAGCTACACCACCCCCACCTCTTCCTTCCCTCTCTTTCCTAATAACATAATAGTCCTGTGGGAACACTGCATTTGTTATCGTTTTCGTGATCTTTGTTTCTGTGAGGGCTATTATGTCTGGGTTTTTCTCTAGTACCAGTTCTCCAAGCTCATTTGCTTTATTTGTAATTCCATCTATGTTAGTGTACATCGCTTTGAGGCTCACTTTCTTCTGTCCCTTCTCAAATCTCCTCCTTGGTGAGTGTTCTGCTGGTGGGGGAGGCTGTTCCATGGGTGTGAGGACCTGTGAGGTGGATAACAGGGTCTCAGAGGATACTGGGATGAGGGGCGGGGGATCCAGTGAAGGGGGAGGGACAGGGAGGGTATGGGGTGAAAGGGGAGGGAGGACGGGAAGGAAAGGGGGTGAGGGAGGACTCGGGAGGAGGGGAGGGGTAGAAGGGTGGGGATTGGGTGTGGGGGGAGGGAGATTTGGCTGAACATTTGAGTGGGGGCAGGGAGGGTTTGGGGTAGGGGGGATTTCTATGCAGAGGAGGGAGGCGGGGTTGTCCTCCCTTCTGGTGTTACTGGGTAGCTGGTTGTGGGTTCCCCCCTCACCTCTGGGGGTGTTGTGTTGGGAGCTGTGACTTCCTGGTTTTCCCCTCTCGCCCTGCGCCTTTTCCTTGCTTCTGCCGCCACGGCTCTCTCCTCCCTTGTCATGTCTCTCTGGAGGAATACATTTTTTAATTTTCCCACTTTTTCAGGGAGCTCTTCCTTGATAGGATCTTCTCCTTTGTGTTCTCGTTTACAAACACTATCTTTATCATTCGCTCTCGGTCTTTGTTGTACCGGCCTAGCCTGAAAACCTTCTCAATGCTATGCTCAGCCCCTTCCATGTCTAGTGCCTTTAGTACTTCATTCACTGCTGCTTTGTCCTTGTCACTCCACTCTGTCCTATTAGATCCTTCCTGCTCCTTAATACCCACAGCAACCACTGATCTGTTCCTTTCCAGCAGTTGGCTAGTGGAGCGTGCCGCCTCCTGCGAGGTGGCTGCTTTCATGGCCACCTCCATCACTGCAGTCATTACTTCAGAGTTATTTTTTTTAGTATTTCTGCAAATGTTGCTTTTATTGTGGCATTCTCATCCAGAAAACTACTACCACCTTCTCCCTGGGTGGTTTTCTGATTCTCAGCCTCGATACCATTCTCTTTGAGGGCTCTAATCTCCTCCTTTGCTGCTGTCAGCTCTCTTTTCAGGTTGCTTATTTCGTTTTTCATTTCCTGCATCATTTCTTGCATCTCACTCTTGATGTCCTCCAGAAACTGGGCGAACATTTCCTTCATCTCGTCACCTTGGCTCTTTCCTGTTCCCCTGGGACCTCTGGCTGCCATGCTTGACCCTGTTGGGATGGGGGAGGGAGAGAGAGAGAGAGAGGAAGAGAGAGAGAAAGAGAGAGAGAGAAAGGGAGTGATAAAGGGAGAGATAAATGGGTGGGTGGGGGGGGATCCGACCCTTCCACTGAAGTGAGAAGAAAGTAGAAGGGGAGGGGGGGGAGGAGATGGAGAGAGAGGCGGGAGGGAGAGAGAGGAGAGGGAGAGAGTGGGTGAGGGAGAGAGCGGGTGAGGGAGAGAGCGGGTGAGGGAGAGAGCGGGTGAGGGAGAGAGCGGGTGAGGGAGAGAGGGGGGGGGGAGGTGTGTGTGTGTGTGTGGGCAGAGAGGGAGGGGGAAGGAAAGAGAGGGAGGGAGAGGGGGAGGGAGGGAGGGAGAGAGAGGGTGAGGGAGAGAGCGGGTGAGGGAGAGAGCGGGTGAGGTAGAGAGGGGGGGGAGGTGTGTGTGTGCGTGTGTGGGCAGAGAGGGAGGGGGAAGGAAAGAGAGGGAGGGAGAGGGGGAGGGAGGGAGGGAGGGAGAGAGATAGGGAGAGAGAGAGAGAGGGAGAGAGAGAGAGAGGGAGAGAGAGAGAGAGGGAGAGAGAGAGAGAGAGAGAGAGAGAGAGAGAGAGAGAGAGAGAGAGAGAGAGAGAGAGAGAGAGAGAGAGAGAGAGAGAGAGAGTGAGAGAGAGAGAGAGAGAGAGAGAGAGAGAGAGAGAGAGAGAGAGAGAGCAGGAGAGAGAGAGCAGGAGAGAGAGAGCAGGAGAGAGAGAGCAGGAGAGAGATAGTGGGAGGGGGAGAGAGGGAGAGTGGGGAGGGGAAGAGTGTGTGTATGGGCGATGCGGGGGACTGGGGGTGGGGGGGGGGGCGGAGATGGCGACTAAGTCAGGTCAGGTCCGATGGTGGGGTCAAGAGGGGGGGGGGATAGTAAGGTCCTATCCCAGGTGTTAATGCCTTTTCCCCTGACTGGACAATTGTGTGTGTGTGTGTGTGTGCACGTGTGTGTGTGTCTGTTTTAGCGTGTGCACACTTGTGTGCGTGTATACGTACGTGGGCGGGCGTGCTTGTATGTGTCAAGATATCCCTTATGCGTTACCTCTGCCTAAATGAGCTACTCTGAGATTTTTTAAATATATATGATATCCTGAACGAGAATTTGATAATCTTTTACCTCAATCTGTACACCTGATTAATTGACCAGAGAGGGGTACATACCAGTCTGCCTCCCGCTCACACAACCAGATGAGTAATCGATGTATGATGGCTATGGTTATCCGTCGTTGTCTCCCACTAGGCGATTCACTAAGTGCTAGTAGATTGATGAGGTCGGTTCTTCTCTGTCTACACAAAGCTCTGGAAACAGTCACTGTATCGTTATGTGACAGTTCACTAATTCACTGTACCACTGATCACAGTCACCACTCAACAGCCCAATCAGGTAGATCCACGGCGGGTCGTCCCACCCGGTCAGGTCACACACTTACATGCACGGGTGATGCCCTAGCTCCACTTTTGGTTTCTTCGCCAAATCTTCGCACTATCGCTAGCGATATGACTATGCTATGTTGCACCCTGCTAGCTACACACTGCGAGAGGCCAAATACTATGATCTAGCCTCTATACTCCTTCAATGTCCCGAGAAATTGACGAACTTCCGCGGACCTCACTAATCGCGTGTGTCTCCTACCTTCTCCGGCGTGTGTACTCACCTATATGTACTCACCTATATGTGCTTGCAGGATCGAGCATTGACTCTTGGATCCCGCCTTTCTAGCTATCGGTTGTTTACAGCAATGACTCCTGTCCCATTTCCCTATCATACCTAGTTTTAAAAGTATGAATAGTATTTGCTTCCACAACCTGTTCCCCAAGTGCATTCCATTTTTCTACTACTCTCACGCTAAAAGAAAACTTCCTAACATCTCTGTGACTCATCTGAGTTTCCAGTTTCCACCCATGTCCCCTCGTTCTGTTATTATTACGTGTGAACATTTCATCTATTTCCACTTTGTCAATTCCCCTGAGTATTTTATATGTCCCTATCATATCTCCTCTCTCCCTTCTTTTCTCTAGTGTCGTAAGGTTCAGTTCCTTCAGCCGCTCTTCATATCCCATCCCTCGTAGCTCTGGGACAAGCCTCGTCGCAAACCTCTGAACCTTCTCCAGTTTCTTTATGTGTTTCTTCAGGTGGGGGCTCCATGATGACGCGGCATACTCTAAGACGGGTCTCACGTAGGCAGTGTAAAGCGCCCTAAAAGCTTCCTCATTTAGGTTTCTGAATGAAGTTCTAATTTTCGCCAGTGTAGAGTACGCTGCTGTCGTTATCCTATTTATATGTGCCTCAGGAGTTAGATTAGGTGTCACATCCACTCCCAGGTCTCTTTCTCGAATCGTTACAGGTAGGCTGTTCCCCTTCATTGTGTACTGTCCCTTTGGTCTCCTGTCACCTGATCCCATTTCCATAACTTTACATTTACTGGTGTTAAACTCCAGTAGCCATTTCCCTGACCATCTCTGCAGCCTGTTTAAGTCCTCTTGGAGGATCCTACAATCCTCGTCTGTCACAACTCTTCTCATTAATTTTGCGTCATCTGCAAACATTGACATGTATGATTCCACTCCTGTAAACATATCATTTACGTAAATTAGAAAGAGGATTGGTCCCAGCACCGATCCTTGAGGTACTCCACTTGTTACTGTTCGCCAGTCCGACTTTTCGCCCCTTACCATTACCCTCTGGCTCCTTCCTGTTAGGTAGTTCTTCACCCATACTAGGGCCTTTCCGCTTACTCCTGCCTGCCTCTCAAGTTTGTATAGCAGTCTCATGTGCGGTACCGTATCAAAGGCCTTTTGGCAGTCAAGAAATATGCAGTCTGCCCAGCCTTCTCTGTCCTGCCTTATCCTTGTTACTTTATCATAGAATTCTAAAAGGTTTGTTAGGCATGATTTCCCTGTCCAGAACCCATGTTGGTGCTTGTTTACAAACCCAATGCTCTCCAGGTGCTCAACAAGTCTTAGCCTAATTATTCTTTCAAGTATTTTGCAGGGGATGCTTGTCAGTGATACGGGTCTGTAGTTAAGTGCCTCCTCCCTATCACCCTTTTTGAAAATCGGTACGACATTTGCCTCCTTCCAGCAACTGGGCAATTCTCCCGACATAAGTGACTCATTAAAGATCATTGCCAGAGGCACGCTGAGAGCCTGCGCTGCCTCTTTAAGTATCCACGGTGATACTTTGTCTGGTCCAACAGCTTTATTTGCATCCAGTGTTGTCAACTGTTTCATTACATCCTCTGCTGTCACTTCTATATCTGATAGTCTTTCATCTTGGGTAATCTCTTCTAACAATGGGAGCTGCTCAGGCTCGGTTGTGAACACTCCATGGAATTTTGCATTCAGTACCTCGCAGATTTCCTTGACGCTTTCTGTATATGCCCCTTCTGTTTTCCTCAGTCTTGTCACTTGGTCATTTACCGACATCTTCCTTCTTATATGGCTATGTAGTAATTTTGGTTGCTTTTTCGCTTTGACTGCAATATCGTTCTCATAATTTCTTTCCGACACTCGTCTTATGTTAATGTAATCATTCCTAGCTCTGTTACATCTAATCCTGTTGTCCTCTGTCCTTTGTCTTCTGTACTTCCTCCACTCCCTCCTGCTTCTCACCTTTGCTTCCTGACACTGTCTATTAAACCATGGGTTATTATATTCCCTCCTGCTTTTTTCCTTTATTGTTGGAATAAATCTATCTTCAGCCTCCTTGCATTTCAATATGACTTGGTTCATCATACCTTGCACTGTTTTTCCTCTAAGTTCTTCCTCCCACTGCACTTCTCCCAGGTAGTCCCTTATCCTTCTGTAGTCCCCTTTTCTGTAATCAAGTCTCCTTTCCCGGACCTCTTGTCCTTTGGTCACAATTTTAAGCTCCATCATGTAGTCAAAGACTAGGACACAATGGTCACTAGCTCCTAGTGGTATTTCATGTTCCAACTGTTCGATGTCTTCTACATTCTGAGTGATAATGAGATCTAATAGGCTGGGCGTATCCCCTCCTCTTTCCCTAGTATCTTCTTTCACATGCTGTGTTAGGAAATTCCTGTCAATAACGTCTATCAGCTTCGCTCCCCAGGTCTCCTCCCCGCCATGGGGATTCCTTGTTTCCCAATCTATCTCTCCGTGATTTAGGTCCCCCATGACCAGCAGCTTCGCTCTCATTCTATGCGCTAAAGTTGCTGCCCTCTGCAGTTCATCCATACATGTCTTGTTGCTGTCCTCGT
This sequence comes from Procambarus clarkii, assembly GCF_040958095.1. NCBI lineage: Eukaryota > Metazoa > Arthropoda > Malacostraca > Decapoda > Cambaridae > Procambarus > Procambarus clarkii. The sequence continues at coordinate 26,171,148 of NC_091213.1, read as the reverse complement.
ACTCCTGCCTGGGCCTTCTACTGTTTGGTGGGGGATTGTAGAGTATCAAGATTACAATCTTCTTCCCATCCACTGTCAGAGTTCCATGTATGAAGCTTGTGCTTTCATTGGTATCCGGATTTTCCAGCTCATCAAACTTCCATTTCCGCTTTATTAGTAGTGCCACTCCTCCTCCCTGTCTCTGTGTCCTTTCTTTTCTTATCACCTGGTACCCCTCTGGAAAGATTGCATCCGAGATCATGCCATTTATTTTAGTTTCCACTATTGCCACTATGTCTGGGTCTGCCTCACTAACTATTTCTTTTATCTCTTCTGCTTTATTGGCTACCCCATCAGCATTGGTGTACCAAACCTTGAGACTCTTCATGGAAACTCGGGTGTCAGAGTTCCCCCTTTCACCAGGGGTCTGGGGGGAACTGGGGGGTGTCTGGGGGCAAGTGGGGGCTGTGGGGGTGAGTGGGGGGGTGCTAGGGGGGTGCCTGGGAGTGCCTGGTAGGCGAATGGGGTCTGGGCATCTAGGGGGGTAGGAAGGGCATAATGAGTCTGAAAGTTAGGGGTCTGAATAGCATAGGGGGGTTGAGAAATAGAGTGAGACTGAGAGTCAGATAGAGGTTGAGAGGTTGGGGGGAAGAGGGATACTGAGGGCGGAGAGCTGAGATGAGAATGGAGCATGGGTGCTGGGAGTGGAAGAGAGGGTATATTAGTTAGGGGGGAATCGGGGGTAGGTGGGGGTTTTGGGGTAGAAGAGGGGAAGAGGGAGATGGGGGATGGTGTTAGGGGGTCACAAGGTGAGGGGGTTAAATGTGGGCTGGAGGTGCATAGGAGGGGTGAGGGTTGGATGGGGTTTGGGGGTGAGTGGAAGAGGGGTGCAGTGGAAGCTGGGATGGAGTAGATGGAATTGAAGTCAATGGGGTAGAAGGGGCAGGGGAGTGGGAAGGGGTATTTGGGGAGGGGGGATGGGAAGGTGGGTTTGGGGAGGGCATGGCTTGACCCACTGGGGTCGCTGACAAGTGTGATGTAGCAGGGGCAGCGGAATCGTTGTGGAGGTGCAAATGTGGAAGGGACAGGGGGGTTTTGGGAGGCTGAGGCAGGGGGGATGTATAGGAGGGCTGAGTTGGGGAGGATGCGACCTGGGAGGTGACCTGGGAGGTGACCTGGGAGGTGACCTGGGATGTGACCTGGGAGGTGAGACTACCTGAGAGGCTAGTTCGGTGTCGTTGTTGCCATCTATTTTTGTGGGCTGTTTGCTCATCTTTCGTCATAAACCTCTCTATAAACACATTGTAATGGGTTTCACTTCCTCTGAGTAAATGCTTGCTCCTCATTATGTACTCCACTGCCTCCTCATTGGAGAATTGCACCAGAACAGGTCTATTCTTGGTACAATTGTAAGGTCCAACCCGTCGATTGATATCCACCTCGCGTTCTGCCATCTCTGCTCCAATACACCTCAATATCTCGTGCAATTCGTATTTTTCTGTTTCTATTCTCTCTTGTCTTGTTGGTGCCCTAGATTCGAATAATCCATGTATTATAATAGACCGTCTCCTCAGTAATTCATTGTCATGCTGGTAGCCTGTCCCCTGGGGATTCCCCATCCCAACCGCAGTCACTAACCCATCCCCCACTAATCCTCTATCCTTAGCCATGCTGCTAATCCTTCCTAATTCGTTTGTGATACGAGCACATTCCCTCTCCCAGTCCTCTCTTCCCTTCCTAATCTCTTCCTGAACATAGAGCATAAGTTCTTGTTTCTGCCTCTCTACCGCATCCTGTATTTGCTGAAATACCTCACTTTTAATCCCCTGGATTAGACCCTCCAACCAATCACTCCTTCTCTCTACAAATTTCCCTATTAATTTGTCTATAAATCTGTCCTCCTCCTCATCCCTGCTGGTGATTGACCTTGAACCCCTTCTAGTCATTGCAGTAACAATCTAGCCAAAAAGGCACTCCTCAATACCTTGCACAATCTGCTAACACAATAGGTGAGTGAATCTCCAATCGTCGTCCCACGTGGTGGTAGAAGGGTTGCTGCCTTGCTGCCGAGGTGAGGTCACGCGGTCAGAGGTCGGTGAGGTCTGCTTCCACACTGCACAGTATTTCCTCAACTATTTTGAATTACGCTAATTAAACTGTTTTTCTTCACTACCTAATGGCTCTGGTCATAACCCAAGGTTTTTTCATTCACTTGTACATTCACTTGTGTGTGTGTGTGTGTGTGTGTGTGTGTGTGTGTGTGTGTGTGTGTGTGTGTGTGTGTGTGTGTGTGTGTGTGTGTGTGTGTGTGTGTGTGTGTGTGTGTTTGTGTGTGCATGTGAATTTGGTGTTTACTCACCTAGTTGTACTCACCTAGTTGTACTCACCTAGTTGTACTCACCTAGTAGTACTCACCTAGTTGTACTCACCTAGTTGTGCTTGTGGGGATTAAGCTCTCTCTTTGGCCCCGCCTCTCAACTGTCAATCAACAGGTGTACAGATTCCTGAGCCTACTGGGCTCTATCATATCTACACTTTAAACTGTGTATGGAGTCAGCCTCCACCACATCACTGCCTTATGCATTCCATCTGTTAACTACTCTGACACTGAAAAAGTTCTTTCTAACGTCCCTGTGGCTCATTTGGGTACCCAGTCTCCACCTGTGTCCCCTTGTTCGCATACCACCCATGTTTAAAAAGTTAATCCTTATCTACCCTGTCAATTTCTCTGAGGATTTTGTAGGTAGTGATCTTGTCTCTCCTTACTTCCCTGTCTTCCAGTGTCGTGAGGTCCATCTCACACAGCCTTTCCTTGTAGTTCAAGCCTTTTAGTTCTGGTACCAGGCTAGTGGCATAGCTCTGAACTTTTTATAGCTTCGTCTTTTGCTTGACAAGGTACGGGCTCCATGCTAGGGCCGCATACTCCAGGATTGGTCTTACATATGCGGTATACAAGGTTCTGAATGATTCCTTACACAGGTTCTTGAAGGCTGTTCAGATGTTAGGCAGCCAATCGTATGCCTCAGATGTTATTCTTTTTATGTGGGCTTCAGGAGACATGTTTCGTGTGATATCAACTCCTGGATTTTTCTCTCTGTCCATTTTTTTCTGTGTGTGTGTGTTTGTGTACTCACTTAGTTGTGCTTGCAGGGGTTGAGCTTTGGCTCTTTGGTCCCGCCTGGCAACTGTCAATCCACTGGTGTACAGGTTCCTGAGCCTACTGGGCTCTATCATATCTACATTTGAAACTGTGTATGGAGTCAGCCTCCACCACATCACTGCCTAATGCATTCTACTTGTTAACTACTCTGACACTGAAAAAATCATTCTAATATCTCTGTGGCTCATTTGGGTATTCAGTCTCCACCAGTGTCCCCTTGTTCGTGTTCCGCAAGTGCTAAAGAGTTGTTCTTTATCCACCCTGTCAATTCCCATGAGAATTTTGTAGGTGGTTATCATGTCTCCCCTTACTCTTCTGTCTTCCAGGGACATGAGTTTCAGCTCATTTAGCCTTTCCTCGTATCTCATACTTCTCAGTTCCGGGACGAGTCTAGTGGCATACCGCTGAATCTTCTCTAACTTTGTTTTGTGTTTAACTAGATATGGACTCCAAGCGGGAGCTGCATATTCCAGTATTGGTCTGACATAAGTGGTATACAGGGTCCTGAACGATTCCATACTTAAGTTTCTAAAGGCAGTTCTTATGTTAGCCAGTCTAGCATTTGCCGATGAGGATATCTTTTTGATGTGGGCCTCTGAGGGACAGGTTCGGTGTGATATCAACCCCCAGATCTTTCTCTCTATTTGTCTCTTGTAAGATTTCACCTCTCAGATGGTACCTTATGTTCAGCCTTCTGCTCCCTTCGCCTAATTTCATTACTTTACACTTTCCTGAGTTGAATTTTAGAAGCCATTTTCTAGACCATTCCTCCAACCGGTCCAGGTCGTCCTGTAGTCTCTGTCTATCTTCATCTGTCTTGATTCTTCTCATAATTTTTGCATCATCACCAAATATTGAGAGGAATGAGCCTATACCATATGGAAGATCGTATAAATATATTAAGAACAGGATGGGTCCAAGTACAGAGCCCTGTGGGACTCCGCTGGAGATATTTAGCCACTCTGATGTCTTCCCCCCCCCTCATAGTTACTCGCTGTTTCCTGTTGCTTAGATACTTCTTTATCCACTGGAGCACCTTACCTTTTACTCTTACCTGTTGCTCCAACTTTCGTAACAGCCTTTTATGGGATACTGTGTACTGTGTGGACTTTCTGACAGTCCAAGAAAATGAAGTTTGCCCACCCTTCTCTTTCTTGCCCAATATTTGTTGCATGGTCATAGATTTATATTAACCCTTGTGAGGAACGATTTACCCTCTCTGAACCCATGTTGGTGGTGCGTTACAAAGCTATTTCCCTCCAGATGTTCTACGAGCTTTTTCCTCACGATCTTCTCCATCACCTTGCATGGTATACAAGTTAGGGAAACGGGACGGTAGTTCAATGCCTCTTGCCTATCACCCTTTTTGTATATTGGGACTGCATTAGCTGTCTTCCCGCTTTCTGGTAGGTCTCCTGTTTCCAGTGACCTGTTATACACCATAAAGAGTGGCACACTTAGTGCTTCTGCACCTTCTTTTAGTATCTACGGTAAGATTCCTTCAGGCCCGACAGCCTTTGTCACATTTAGCTCCATCAGATTCCTTTTGACCTCATCACTGGTGAGGTCAAAATCTTCCAAGGTTGCTTGTTTACCTCCTCCTCATTTAGTGCAAGGACCTCTCCATATTCTTTTGTGAAGACCTCCTGGAATCTCTTGTTGAGTTCTTCACACACCACCTTGTTATTCTCTGTGTATCTATTCTCCCCTTTTCTCAGTTTCATCACTTGTTCCTTCACTGCTGTTTTCCTCCTGATATAGCTGTGGAGCAGCTTTGGTTAGGTCTTGACTATACTCGCGATGTCATTTTCATACCGTCTGCTTCTCTCCTCACTCTGAGGTACTCATTTCTGGCTCTCTGGTATCTCTCCCTGCTCTCTGGCATTCTGTTATTCCTGCAGTTTATCCATGTTCTTTTACTCAATTGCTTCGTTACCTTACATTCCTGGTTGAACCACGGATTCTTCTGTAGCTTTTCCCTTTTTGGACCGGGATAACTCTATATGCAGCTTCCTGGCATTTCTGGGTGACATAGTACATCATATCCTGTACATTCTTCTCTCTGAGTTCTGTTTCCCATGGTATATCCCTTAGGAAGTTCCTCTTCTCATCATATTTTCCTCTTCGGTAATTCAGTCTTTTTCCTTCCTGTCCCATCCTTGGATAGGTTATCTGTACCTCCATCAGATACTCAAATGTCAATACATTGTTGTCACTCATTCCTATGGGGGCTTCAAATTTGACTTCTCTTTTATCTGACTCACTCAAGGTGAATATCAGGTCGAGTCGTGCTGGTTCATCATTGCCTCTTATTCTTGTGGGTTCCTTGACATGTTGACTCAGAAAGTTCCTTGTAGCCCCTTCCAAAAGTTTAGTCTATGTATCTGCACCTCCATGTTGGTCCCCATTTTCCCAGTCTATCTTTCCATGGTTGAAATCGCTCATGAATAAGAGTCTGGAACCATTCCTGCAGGCAACTGAAGCTGCTCACTCTATTATATTTTTGGTTGCCATGTTGTTCCTATCAAACTTCTGTCTGGGTCTTCTGTCGTTTAGGGGAGGGCTGTAAATGATTGCCACTATTATCTTAGGTCCACCCATTGTTATAGCTCCTGTTATGTAATCTCGGAATTCGTCACATCCCAGAATTTCCATCTCATCAAAACTCCTGTCCTTCCTTATCAGCAGGGCCACTCCTCCACCTCCTCTCCTTTCCCTTTCTTTCCTTAATATATAGTAGTCCTTTGGAAACACAGCGTCTGTTATGACTCCTGACAATTTTGTTTCTGTGAGTCCTTTTACCTCTTGGTTTTCTTCCTTTACCCTTTCTGCCAGTTCACTTGCTTTATTGGTAATCCCATCGATGTTTGAGTACATTATCTTGAAGCTCACTTTCTTATATCCATTTTCACCTTCCTTCAATACAGGTGTAGAAAGTTGTTCCATGGTCATTTCTACTTAGGTAGGCTCCTCGTCCTCCTTCTTCTGTAGGGAAGTTGCAAGGGGGTTCAGATGGAGGTGGGGTGGTGAAAAAAGGGCTTAAGTCTTACCCAGGCCTGCTTGGGACAAGAAGAAGTCCTGATGGTGTGGGGCAAGGAATGCTTTGGGTTGGGGGGCAGGGATTGCTTGGGGTGGGGGGCACGCCCTTCTGTGGTGTAGTTAACAGGGGGTTTGGGGGGAGGCGGGGAGCGGGACGGAGGACTAAGTTCTTGCCTGGGCCTACTTGTGGCAGGAGGAAGACCAGGGGATGGGAAGGTAGGGGATACTCGATGTGTGAACTCACCAAATTGTACTCAGCTAATTGTGCTTGCGGGGGTTGAGCTTTGGCTCTTTGGTCCCGCCTCTCAACTGTCAGTCAACTGGTGTACAGATTCCAGAGCCTACTGGGCTCTATCATATAAACATTTAAAACTGTAACTGAAAACTCCCACCCCAGAAGTGACTCGAACCCATACTCCCAGGAGCAACGCAACTGGTATGTACAAGACGCCTTAATCCACTTGACCATCACGACCGGACATAATGAGGTGATAGCCGAGGCTATTTGAACCACCCCACCGCCGGCACTCGGATAGTAATCTTGGGCATAGCATTTTACCAAATCACCTCATTCTTTGGGGCACACGTGAGGAACACAAATGCGAACAAGCCTGAATGGTCCCCAGGACAATATGCAACTGAAAACTCACATCCCAGAATTTTGTGAGTTTTCAGTTGCATATTGTCCTGGGGACCATTCAGGCTTGTTCGCATTTGTGTTCCTCACGTGTGCCCCAAAGAATGAGGTGATTTGGTAAAATGCTATGCCCAAGATTACTATCCGAGTGCCGGCGGTGGGGTGGTTCAAATAGCCTCGGCTATCACCTCATTATGTCCGGTCGTGATGGTCAAGTGGATTAAGGCGTCTTGTACATACCAGTTGCATTGCTCCTGGGAGTATGGGTTCGAGTCACTTCTGGGTTGTGAGTTTTCAGTTGCATATTATCCTGGGGACCATTCAGGCTTGTTCGCATTTGTGTTCCTCACGTGTGCCCCAAAGAATGAGGTGATTTGGTAAAATGCTATGCCCAATATTACTATCCGAGTGCCGGCGGTGGGGTGGATCAAATAGCCTCGGCTATCACCTCATTATGTCCGGTCGTGATGGTCAAGTGGATTAAGGCGTCTTGTACATACCAGTTGCGTTGCTCCTGGGAGTATGGGTTCGAGTCACTTCTGGGGTGTGAGTTTTCAGTTGCATATTGTCCTGGTGACCATTCAGGCTTGTTCGCATTTGTGTTCCTCACGTGTGCCCCAAAGAATGAGGTGATTTGGTAAAATGCTATGCCCAAGATTACTATCCGAGTGCCGGCGGTGGGGTGGTTTAAATAGCCTCGGCTATCACCTCATTATGTCCGGTCGTGATGGTCAAGTGGATTAAGGCGTCTTGTACATACCAGTTGCGTTGCTCCTGGGAGTATGGGTTCGAGTCACTTCTGGGGTGTGAGTTTTCAGTTGCATATTGTCATGGGGACCATTCAGGCTTGTTCGCATTTAAAACTTTGTATGGAGTCAGCCTCCACCACATCACTGCCTAATGCATTCCACCTGTTAACTACTCTGACACTGAAAAAGTTCTTTCTAACGTCCCTCTGGCTAATTTGGGCACTCAGTTTCTACCTGTGTCCCCTTGTTCGCGTACCACCAGTGTTGAATAGTTTATCCTTGTCTACCCTGTCAATACCTCTGAGGATTTTGTAGGTAGTGATCATGTCTCTCCGTACTCTTCTGTCTTCCAGTGTCGTAAGGTGCATCTCTCGCAGCCTTTCTTCGTAACTCATGCCTCTTAGTTCCGGGACTAGTCTAGTGGCATACCTCTGAACTTTTTCCAGCTTCGTCTTGCGCTTGACAAGGTACGGGCTCCATGCTGGGGCCGCATACTCCAGGATTGGTTTTACATATTGTGGTATACAAGGTTCTGAATGATTTCTTACACAGGTTCCTGGATGCTATTCTGATGTTAGCCAGCCTCGCATACGCCGCAGACGGAATTCTTTTTATGTGGGCTTCAGGAGACAGGTTTGGTGTGATATCAACTCATAGATCTTTCTCTCTGTCCGTTTCATGAAGTATTTCATCTCCCATTCTGTATCCTGTGTCTGGCCTTTTTTTCCGCCGCCTAGTTTTATTACTTTGCATTTACTTGGGTTGAACTTGAGCAGCCATTTGTTGGACCATTCATTCAATCTGTCCAGGTCATCTTGTAGCCTCCAACTATCCTCCTCTGTTTCAATCCTCCTCAAAATTTTTGCACCATCAGCAAACATTGAGAGAAACGAGTCTATACCCTCCGGGTGATCATTTACATATATCAGAAACAGTAAAGGTCCAAGGACTGACCCCTGCGGGACTCCACTCGTAACGTCTCGCCAATCTGATGCCTCACCCCTCACAGTGACTCGTTGTCTTTTGTTTCTTAGGTACTCCTTTATCCAACGGAGTACCTTCCCTTCACTCCAGCCTGCATCTCCAGGTTTTTCACTAGCCTCTTGTGTGGTACTGTATCAAAGGCTTTCTGGGAATCCAAAAATATGCAGTCTGCCCGTCCCTCTCTTTCTTGCCTGATTTTTGTTGCCTGGTCGTAGAATTCAATTAGCCCTATGAGGCAGGACCTGCCATCCCTGAGCCCATATTGATGCTGTGTTACAAAGTTCCTTCACTTCAGATGTTCCACTAGCTTTCTTCGCACAATCTTCTCCATCAGCTTGCATGGTATGCAGGTTAGGGACTCTGGCCTATAGTTCAGTGCCTTCTGTCTATCCCTTTTCTTATATATCGGGACTACATTAGCTGCTTTCCAAATTTCTGGCAGTTCCCTTGTTGCCAATGATTTGTTATACACTACGGAGAGTAGTAAGGATTGGTAAGGTCTGTGTGTGTGTGTGTGTGTGTGTGTGTGTGTGTGTGTGTGTGTGTGTGTGTGTGTGTGTGTGTGTGTGTGTGTGTGTGTGTGTGTGTGTGTGTGTGTGTGTGTGTACTCACCTAATTGTACTCACCTAATTGTGCTTGCGGGGGTTGAGCTCTGGCTCTTTGGTCCCGCCTCTCAACCGTCAATCAACTGGTGTACAGATTCCTGAGCCTATTGGGCTCTATCATATCTACATTTGAAACTGTGAATGGAGTCAGCCTCCACCACATCACTTCCTAATGCATTCCATTTGCTAACTACTCTGACACTGAAAAAGTTCTTTCTAACGTCTCTGTGGCTCATTTGGGTACTCTGCTTCCACCTGTGTCCCCTTGTTCGCGTCCCACCAGTGTTGAAAAGTTCATCCTTGTTTACCCGGTCGATTCCCCTGAGGATTTTGTAGGTTGTGATCATGTCCCTCCTTACTCTTCTGTCTTCCAGTGTCGTGAGGTGCATTTCCCGCAGCCTTTCCTCATAACTCATGCCTCTTAGTTCTGGGACTAGTCTAGTAGCATACCTTTGGACTTTTTCCAGCTTCGTCTTGTGCTTGACAAGGTACGGGCTCCATGCTGGGGCCGCATACTCCAGGATTGGTCTTACATATGTGGTGTACAAGATTCTGAATGATTCCTTACACAGGTTCCTGAACGCCGTTCTGATGTTAGCCAGCCTCGCATATGCCGCAGACGTTATTCTCTTTATGTGGGCTTCAGGAGACAGGTTTGGTGTGATATCAACTCCTAGATCTTTCTCTCTGTCTGTTTCATTAAGTACTTCATCTCCTATTCTGTATCCTGTGCCTGGCCTCCTGTTTCCACTGCCTAGTTTCATTACTTTGCATTTACTCGGGTTGAACTTCAACAGCCATTTGTTGGACCATTCACTCAGTCTATCCAGGTCATCTTGTAGCCTCCTACTATCATCCTCTGTTTCAATCCTCCTCATAATTTTTGCATCGTCGGCAAACATTGAGAGGAACGAATCTATACCCTCTGGGAGATCATTTACATATACCAGAAACAGTATAGGTCCAAGGACTGACCCCTGCGGGACTCCACTTGTGACGTCTCGCCAATCTGAGACCTCACCCCTCACACTGACTCGTTGTCTCCTGTTGCTTAGGTATTCCTCTATCCACCGGAGTACCTTCCCTCTCACTCCAGCCTGCATCTCCAACTTTCGCACTAGCCTCTTGTGTGGCACTGTATCAAAGGCTTTCTGACAATCCAAAAATATGCAGTCTGCCCACCCTTCTCTTTCTTGCCTTATTTTTGTTGCCTGGTCGTAGAATTCAAGTAACCCTGTGAGGCAGGACCTGCCATCCCTGAACCCATGTTGATGCTGTGTTACAAAGTTCCTTCGCTCCAGATGCTCCACTAGTTTTTTTCGCACAATCTTCTCCATCAGCTTGCATGGTATGCAGGTTAGGGACACTGGCCTGTAGTTCAGTGCCTCCTGTCTATCCCCTTTCTTGTATATCGGGACTACGTTAGCTGCTTTCCAAATATCTGGCAGTTCCCCTGTTGCCAGTGATTTGTTATACACTATGGAGAGTGGTAGGCTCAGTTCTCTTGCTCCTTCCTTTAGAACCCAAGGGGAGATTCCATCTGGGCCTATAGCCTTCGTCACGTCCAACTCTAGTAAACACTTCCTTACTTCCCCACTGGTAATCTCAAACTCTTCCAGTGGTTCCTGGTTAGCTATTCCCTCACTTACCTCTGGAATTTCTCCTTGTTCTAAGGTGAAGACCTCCTGGAATTTCTTATTCAATTCCTCACACACTTCCTTGTCATTTGTAGTGAATCCTTCCGCCCCTATCCCTAATCTCATAACCTGTTCCTTTACTGTTGTTTTTCTCCTAATGTGGCTATGCAACAATTTAGGCTGAGTCTTTGCCTTGCTTGCGATGTCATTTTCGTATTGTCTTTCTGCCTCTCTTCTCATCCTGACATATGTGTGTGTGTGTGTGTGTGTGTGTGTGTCTGTGTGTGTATTCAACAAGATGTGTTTGCGATTTCAAGTTGGGCGCCCCGTGTGTGTGTGTGTGTGTGTGTGTGTGTGTGTGTGTGTGTGTGTGTGTGTGTGTCTGTGTGTGTATTCAACAAGTTGTGTTTGCGATTTCAAGTTGGGCGCCCCGTGTGTGTGTGTGTGTGTGTGTGTGTGTGTGTGTGTGTGTGTGTGTGTGTGTGTGTGTGTGTGTGTGTGTGTGTGTGTGTGTGTGTGTGTGCGCACGCGTGCGTCTGTCTAAATATGTATACATCCATATACAGAATTATATGTACACTTATGCCAAAAAATACCCCTTTTTCATTTTGTATTCAATTCAGGAAGAACATTTCTACAGTTACGGGCTCCGCGTCGCTCGTTTCTCCGGAAAGTTTACTGTATTCGTCCACATGATATATATGAAATTGTTCTTCCAGTCCGGCCACACATTGCAATTTCTTTTCCTGTTACGACCTCTGAACCAAAATTGCAATTGCTGTTGCAATATTGTCATACGTGAAACATGACTGGAAGCAATCAGACAAGGTGAAGTAAAATACAACACTCAAGTTGAGAATCACGCTCATGTATACCAGACATTTCTCTGTCTTAGGAAGGTTACTGGTAAACTAGAACATGTTAGACTTAGAAAGGTTACTGGTAAACTAGAACATGTTAGACTTAGAAAGGTTACTGGTAAACTAGAACATGCTAGACTTAGAAAGGTTACTGGTAAACTAGAACATGTTAGACTTAGAAAGGTTACTGGTAAACTAGAACATGTTAGACTTAGGAAGGTTACTGGTAAACTTGAACATGTTTGACTTAGGAAGGTTACTGGTAAACTAGAACATGTTAGACTTAGAAAGGTTACTGGTAAGCTAGAACATGTTAGACTTAGAAAGGTTACTGGTAAACTAGAACATGTTTGACTTAGAAAGGTTACTGGTAAACTAGAACATGTTAGACTTAGGAAGGTTACTGGTAAACTAGAACATGTTAGACTTAGAAAGGTTACTGGTAAACTAGAACATGTTAGACTTAGGAAGGTTACTGGTAAACTAGAACATGTTAGACTTAGAAAGGTTACTGGTAAACTAGAACATGTTTGACTTAGAAAGGTTACTGGTAAACTAGAACATGTTAGACTTAGGAAGGTTACTGGTAAACTAGAACATGTTAGACTTAGAAAGGTTACTGGTAAACTAGAACATGTTAGACTTAGAAAGGTTACTGGTAAACTAGAACATGTTAGACTTAGAAAGGTTACTGGTAAACTAGAACATGTTAGACTTAGAAAGGTTACTGGTAAACTAGAACATGTTAGACTTAGAAAGGTTACTGGTAAACTAGAACATGTTAGACTTGGAAAGGTTACTGGTAAACTAGAACATGTTAGACTTAGGAAGGTTACTGGTAAACTAGAACATGTTTGACTTAGAAAGGTTACTGGTAAACTAGAACATGTTAGACTTAGGAAGGTTACTGGTAAACTAGAGCATGTTAGACTTAGAAAGGTTACTGGTAAACTAGAACATGTTAGACTTGGAAAGGTTACTGGTAAACTAGAACATGTTAGACTTAGGAAGGTTACTGGTAAACTAGAACATGTTTGACTTAGAAAGGTTACTGGTAAGCTAGAACATGCTAGACTTAGAAAGGTTACTGGTAAACTAGAACATGTTAGACTTAGAAAGGTTACTGGTAAACTAGAACATGTTAGACTTAGGAAGATTACTGGTAAACTAGAACATGTTTGACTTAGGAAGGTTACTGGTAAACTAGAACATGTTAGACTTAGGAAGGTTACTAGTAAACTAGAACATGTTAGACTTAGGAAGGTTACTGGTAAACTAGAACATGTTAGACTTAGGAAGGTTACTGGTAAACTAGAACATGTTAGACTTAGATAGGTTACTGGTAAACTAGAACATGTTAGACATAGAAAGGTTACTGGTAAGCAGATAAAAACAGTCAATAATGTGGCTGAAAAATGTTGACCAAACCACACACTAGAAATTGAAGAGACGATGATTTGATTTGATTGTTGCCGCCGGAGGCGGCTAATTTATTGTGCACCCCATACCCATCCTGTGAGCGGTAGCACAAAAAGCATTACAGAGGACACAAAAGGTCTTTATCAGACCTCATCTTAGATTATTACATAAACAATTTCATCTATCCCTCACACCTTATAGTTACAATGTCAGCTAGTTACAGAGAGAGTGCTATTTCAAGAGCTATACATTTACAGTAAGCCATTATACATTAATTGTAGGTCTTATCGCTAATACATAATAGTTTGACCATTGGAGATAGTGTCATAGGGTAGCTTCTGTTTATTATTAGTCTTCACAATACACTACTTGTTTCTGAAACTTATATGTCGTTTATCTACTGGAAGCGAAATATGGATACAGTGCAAGGATTTCAAGTAATATATCCATGGTCGGCCGAGCGGACGGCCGAGGTCGGACGAGCGGTCGGCCGAGCGGACAGCACGCTGGACTTGTGATCCTGTGGTCCTGGGTTCGATCCCAGGCGCCGGCGAGAAACAATGGGCAAAGTTTCTTTCACCCTATGGCCCCTGTTACCTAGCAGTAAAATCGGTACCTGGGTGTTAGTCAGCTGTCACGGGCTGCTTCCTGGGGGTGGAGGCCTGGTCGAGGACCGGGCCGCGGGGACACTAAAAGCCCCGAAATCATCTCAAGATTACCTCAAGATGGTAATAAGATGAGTTGCCATATCATACAGAGTGAGCTTAGATTTATCTCTAAATGGCTCAATTTTACTACAATCCAAGATATAGTGATCGAGTGTGTGTCCCTGTCTTTGTCCAAACACTTTACACTTTACTTCATCTAGATCCCTATACAAACCGAACTGCCAGAGATACTTGTAGCCAAGTCTTATACGAGCTGTGACAACATCTGTTAGTCTACTGACTTTGTTACTTGCCCCATACACATGTTTTACTTCACACATTTCATTGTGATGAACAATGGACCTGCTAGTTCCAGTTTGCACTGTTCTACTTTCTTCAAATTCATCCAGGAGTTCTCATCTAATGACACTTTTAAGGGACCTAGTTGATAACTCAAGATTCCGTTCAATACTGTCTTTATTTATTGCAGCTTTAGCAAGGGCGTCAACTATGTCATGTTCCTACAGGCCAATGTGAGAAGGAATCCACAACATATATATATATATATATATATATATATATATGTATATATATATATATATATATATATATATATATATATATATATATATATATATATATATGTATATATATATATATATATATATATATATATATATATATATATATTAGTTGATTTTATACCCGCATTAGGTCAGGTGATAATACAATGAAGGTGAAAACATGGGGGGATACATAAGGGATAAACATAGGGGCTGCAGAAGGCTTATTGGCCCATACGAGGCATCTCCTATCTAAACACAAAGATTAATCCAGTGTAATTGGCCTGTTATGTTGGACATTGTCTTCTGTGTTGGCATCGATATGTTCTTGTCTTGTCCTTACTCTCATGGTGGGTAGAGTAAATAGTTCCGTGATTTGGGTGTTCATGGTAGGTCGCTCTATTCTTATGTGAATTGCCTCAAGAATTTGTAATCTTCTTGAATCTTGGGTTTTGTCTATTATGCAAGTATTCTTGTTCAACATTTCTCTTGTTGAACCATGAGACAAGCCCATGAGTAATGTCATGGGCTTGTCTCATGTGATTCCTAGGGGCACCAGATTGAAGATGGCATGTCAAACGCCTCGTCAGCTTGGTCGACGTCATACCTATGTACTTACATTGAAGGTTACATCCTTCGTGGGGGCAAGTGTACATGTATACATGTACACTTGCCCCCACGAAGGATGTAACCTTCAATGTAAGTACATAGGTATGACGTCGACCAAGCTGACGAGGCGTTTGACATGCCATCTTCAATCTGGTGCCCCTAGGAATCACATGAGACAAGCCCTTGACATTACTCTAACAAGAGAAATGTTGAACAAGAATACTTGCATAATAGACAAAACCCAAGATTCAAGAAGATTACAAATTCTTGAGGCAATTCACATAAGAATAGAGCGACCTACCATGAACACCCAAATCACGGAACTATTTACTCTACCCACCATGAGAGTAAGGACAAGACAAGAACATATCGATGCCAACACAGAAGACAATGTCCAACATAACAGGCCAATGACACTGGATTAATCTTTGTGTTTAGATAGGAGATGCCTCGTATGGGCCAATAAGCCTTCTGCAGCCCCTATGTTTATCCCTTATGTATCCCCCCATGTTTTCACCTTCATTGTATTATCACCTGACCTAATGCGGGTATAAAATCAACTAATATATATATATATATATATATATATATATATATATATATATATATATATATATATATATATATATATATATATATATATATATATATATATTAGAGGGTGATGGTATCTATCTATTTAGCCTATTATGCAATAGTTGTTTTTATTATATATTAGAGAGTAGGGTGTATTTTTGTAGAATCAAGTAAAGGTTCGTCAGGAAGACATAGCGGGATGTAGACAATGTTGACGTCATCAAAGTGATACCTATTGATAACTAAAGGTATAGGCATCATAACATCTTAACCCATCTAACCCCCTGTTTTTTAATAATAATAATAATAATAATAATAATAATATATTAAATATTTACATATACTGTAACTTTATATACACTTAAAAAAAAGAGAATGAGCGTATAATTTAAATTGGTTGAAGGTTGTTTTTTCAACACTCACAGTTATTAAAGAACATTGTATAAAATTCTCTATTTATTAGGTATAAAATATTAGAGGGGGGGATAGGATATTTTATTATATAATAAGCCATTAACGTATCGTGGTAAACTAACAGGCAATATGAAAAGAGGCATTGAAATTTTATAAATCTTTTAACATTTTAAAACATGTTAATTTATCTGTTGTACTTATTTGTTTCCTTGATGAATGAAAACATATCTTTAAAGATTCACCTGATGATGGCTATTAAGATGATTTTTCATATTAATATATTGATTGAATCCTTTAACACATTTTGGGCACTTAAAAGGTCTCTCACCAGTATGGATTTTTAGATGATTTTTCAGACTAGTAGGGTAGAAGAATTCTTTAGCACATGTAGAGCACTTAAAAGGTTTCTCACCAGTATGGATTTTTAGATGATTTTTCAGACTAGTAGGGTAGAAGAATTCTTTAGCACATGTAGAGCACTTAAAAGGTTTCTCACCAGTATGGATTTTTAGATTCTTTTTCAGACTAGTAGGGTAGAGGAATTCTTTAGCACATGTAGGACATTTAAAGGGTTTTTCTCCAGTATGGATTTTTAGATGCTTTTTCAGACTATTAGGGTAGAGGAATTCTTTTGCACATGTAGAGCACTTAAAAGTTTTCTCACCAGTATGGATTTTCTGATGTGTCTTCAAATTATTTTTAACTTTAAAATGTTTACTACACATAGGACACTTAAAGGGCTTCTTCTCTGTATGTACTACCAAATGTCTAATCAAACTTGATTTAAAACTAAAAATTTTCCCACATGTAGTACACTTGTGAGGTTTTTCGCCCGTATGAACTCTCATATGACTCTTTAAGGAACTTGGCATTTGGGAGCCGGTCGGCCAAGCGGACAGCACGCTGGACTGTGATCCTGTGGTCCCGGGTTCGATCCCGGGCGCCGGCGAGAAACAATGGGCAGAGTTTCTTTCACCCTATGCCCCTGTTACCTAGCAGTAAATAGGTACCTGGGTGTTAGTCAGCTGTCACGGGCTGCTTCCTGGGGGTGGAGGCCAGGTCGAGGACCGGGCCGCGGGGACACTAAAGCCCCGAAATCATCTCAAGATAACCTCAAGATAACTTAGCCATCTGAATTTTTCCCAACATGTAGTACACTTATAAGGTTTTTCGCCCGTATGAACTCTCATATGACTCTTTAAGAAGCATAGCCATCTAAATTTTTCCCCACATGTAATACACTTATAAGGTTTTTCGCCCGTATTAACTCTCATATGACTCTTTAAGGAACTTAGCCTGCTGAATTTTTCCCCACATGTAGTACACTTGTAAGGTTTTTCGCCTGTATGAACTCTCATATGACTCTTTTAAGAAGCATATCCATCTGAATTTTTTTTATTGCAACCTGAGCATTCATAATGTTTCTTCTCATTATTTATTTTCGGGGGCCTTTCTTTGTGATGTTGTGGTTGAAATGTTGGTAATGATGTAGTAAAGTTACATTGGACTGTTGTATTTGCTGATGAGAAGAATCTGAAAATGATTGGGGCATTTTTATATAGTACTTTAATGATTACCCCCCCCCCCTCTCCATATACAATAAGAACAACTAAAAAAAATATGTACAACAGATAAATAAAAATGGTTAAAAACTGTTTAAGGATTTATAAAATTCCTCAATTACCTCCATTGTTTCATACATGCTCTTCGTTCAATTATTGATGTTATTTCCAAACAACTTATTCTGATACCGGATGAGTAAGATTCTTAAAACAATTAAAGTTTAATCAAAATGGAAAGAGACATCCTCATATCTCCGACCCCTTCTTTCCTTTAGTAAAAATATATATAATTCTATAATATATATATATATATATATATATATATATATATATATATATATATATATATATATATATAAATATATATATATATATATTATAATAATAATATATTACAATTCCCTCGGTTTTTCATAGATGATCACATCATTATAAGAAGCAGTTGGGGTCTTGGATAAGCTATTAAGCACATTACAAATAATAATCTACGGTTCGTTTCCATTAGAGATTTCAGGAGTTTATCTAAAAAAATATACGCGGTCGTTTACCTGGCCCACCAGGCGGTGATCACCACCGCACCCTACAGTAAGTGGGCCTGGCATTTCTTGTGAGCGCCCATCCCTCACTGAAACGACTTGTGAATATAGTGAGTATAAAGCCCTGTGGGACTCCACTGGTGGCTTTACTATGCCAATCGGAGGTCTCACCCATATTGCTTAGACAGTCCCTTATCACTTAGTAGCACCCTTCCAGTTTCTTTTACCTGTTTCTTCAACTTATGTACAAGCCTCTGTGTCAAAGGCTTTCCGACAGTCCAAAAAAATGCAGTCCACTCATCCTTCTTTTTCTTGCTTAATTTTTGTCATCTGATCGTAGAATTATATTAAACCTATATTTTAAAAAATGAGTGAAATTGTTAAAATATTCTTGAATACTATAACATTCCCAGACGATGGTTGCTCGGGTTTGAGAGAACGTATATTCATAAAAACTCTTATTAACAATTTTGTTGTTGTGAATGATGATAAAAGAATGATTCTATTATTGAATAACATGCTTCATTTGTTTACTATCTCTGATCGATATATTAAATTAAAAACCGAAACATATCCTCTTAAGAGTCGGAATCAACAAAAACAAACAATAGCTCATTTTAATAAAAAATGTAATGAATGCGAGAATGAAAAAAGTGAATTAGAAATTAAATGTGGAAATCAAGATGCCACAATAACAGATTTAAATACAAATGTGAGAGATTTAGAACTTACTATTGTGCAGCTTTCAGAGAAATTAAGAGACCAAGAAAATGAAATAGAGAATTTAAAGAAGGAAAATTCAACTCTTCAAGATAATCAAAATAAATTGAAAAATAACCTAGAAGATCGAAACAATACTGAATTAATGAAGCTTAGAATCCAATACGATGATGAAAAGAAACAGTATGAAACAGAATATGCATTTATGTTAGATGAGAAAGACAGACAAATTCAACAACTTTGTCTTCTCCGAAGACAAAGACAAACAAATGAAAGACTTAGCTGATGAAAAAGAAAAACTAACCGATTTAATAAATTTAAATAATACTAGAATAAGATCCAAATACATTACACTCGAGAATGACCTAAAAACATGTAAGCAACAAATAAATAGTGCACTTGAACAATTAACTATTAGTCGTCAACAACAAGAAGAATTATATAGGCAAATAAATACAAATTTAATGTCTCTTGAAGAATACCAACTAAAATTAGCCACATGTGAAAACGATATAAAGAACCAGAATATGCAATTTCTGGAATGCCAACAAGCCCTACAAAAATGCAAAGATGAAAAACTTTCAGAAAAGGAAGAATATAATAATTTATTAGTATCCTAAAACCATTATGTTCAGGAATGCCAACAAAAACTACTAGATTGTGAAAATTCTAAAAAAATAAAGTATGATGAATATATTACATTAGTAAAGAATATAAATGAAGTAAATAAATATAACATTAGAGCGACTTTATACAAAACCTACATTATCGAATAGCGATATAATTCATTGTTTTTCAAGCATATTTCCTTTAGATGATGATGAATCGAAAGCAACAGGAAAATCATAAATTGAAGCAATAATAAATAAGTTCATTCATCAGTTGAATATCGAACGTGATAACTACATTCACGAAGAACGTGAAAAGGACATTAGAGACAGGATTTCCCGTTTAAATTATATTAATAATAATGATCCACACCAAAATAATAATATACTTAATATTTTTACTAATGAGGAAGAAAGAAATTGATTTAATCAAATATTAGAAAAATTTAAAACTAATATTATCGATGAAACAGTATATGAACATGAACGTCAAATGTAAATGAAAATGATAATTTACAACGCCAATTAGACGAACCTAATTATGTTGCTAAATTGTTAATAGACGCGGTGGCATCAATAGTTTTAGTTAAAGAAATTATAATAAGACAAATTGTTGACCTGGAAAGAGATCATAGAGGAACGAATGAGGAAGTTATAAAAATTTATACATTTGTTACTATTATATATACATTATTCCAGAGAGAAATAAGGCAAGATTTGAATGCAAATAATGTACAACTCTTTTATTACATTATCTCGAACGTGATTCGTAAGTCCCCTTCTGATAATATTTATGAAATACTGGCTTTACAACAACAAAATGATTTAAATATTAGGACCTTACAACAAAGAAATGAAACAATAACTTCTAACCTATTGACCATTCAACAGACAAATGCTAGTCTCCAGGATTCCAACAAACAAATGCTTTGAGAATTAAGTGAGACAAGAATGCATTTGTCGATGATTAACCATGATGAGACTTTGGTGGACCCCATAGAATACGAAGAAACTCAAATGAATAAATTCACTCCGATCACTACTCAGCTCGATGCTTACTTGGCCGGGACATGCAACAATAAGTATTTGAGATCAGCATTCGACAAACTCTCAATAAGAGAAATGTTTTGCAGAAATGAAATGGCCAAATCTGAAATGATGCAATTATTTATTTCACTTTCAAATCATATCTTCCAATTTATATTCTGCGCCCAGTTCTATAAGAATCTTGTCACGGTAATAAACGATAATATTCTTATTCGGCGTTCCATTCAATTAAACCTTCATTTTTCAGGAGAAATGTATAACCACCAAGATATGCTATCTGAAATATTAAACATACCGATGATAAATGAAGCTATAGAAATAGCACCCGTTTTCCCGATTCTATACAATATTAGTAAATTAACGCTGATAAATGGTACGTATTTTATAAGCAACTATAAGGATAATAATCAAATAGTGTCTATCGATAACGAAAAGAAGAATTTAAAATCGATTGCGTTATTACACGAGGCTAATATGGAAGCAGAAAAATCTTGGTTCCTTAAAAACCTAAAAGTTAAGTACGAAAGTGTATTGGGTGATGACAGCATTTTAAAAGCAATCGCCTCTCAGAAAGTTTCTTCGCCTGAAACTGTTGAGAAATCAACCACACAAAAAAGAGATAAAACAAAATTAAAAGACGCAAAACAAATGGCAAAAGATAAGACTCAAGGCAGGCGACAAGTCGAGGCATTAACAGAGAAAAAGAATCAAAGGGATAGACATGTAAACATTATAAGGGGAGGAATAGTTGAAAATAAATAAGAGGATGTTGATGGTAAGCAGTCAACTTATTAGAGAAAGGAATTTTGTAAATATACCCCCCCCCCCCAAAAAAAATGAGACATCAGAGATTGGCAAAGGGTTCGAGTTCATAGTAAGTGTGAGTCTGTAAAGGTTAGCCACCATTCTCCAGCGTATAATAAGCCAAATCAACTCGATGAGGATCTTTGGTGTTATGGCCAATTTTCACACAGGCATTACTAATCAAATTTGTTTCACGAAACAGGCCAACCAATGTAAGAATTAGAGCCTCAACGTAGCCACTGTAATAGTCACATGAGCATCCATATCCCTCTACATATTTATTAAGTTCATTCAGGTTATTTGGATTCAATGCGTCGTACACACAAGGTGCCTTGGTATCGGAAGGAACATTTGTTTTATAAAAGGGGTTACTACTACTACTACTACTCGGTGTAGTGGAGTTTTGAGATGAAGAATTAAGGTGAATATGGATACAAGAAGGTTCCATTCCTTCTATGTTCGGCACCGTTTCGGGAGCAGAACATTCCACACATATGCCTTCTTTGACTGGATTGAATTTAGATATGTCTATAATATTCAGATCACGAATCCATCCAACTTTTCTACATCCATTATCCCGAATAAGTTTAATCGTGGGTTGATCACAATGCTTTCCAGTAAATAATCCACGAGTTGTACACTCACATATAAATTGGTAATCTTGCCATATTAATTTACCTAATGTGGTTGGACATACTGGAACTATAGGTATTATTGTGGGAGTAGTAGGAGATACTTCAAACCAATATCCATCCTGCCAGGAGGCACTGGCTGGTAATATTTCATTACCTTCTTTAGAATATAAGGGAGACGGTAAAAATATACAACACTGATTTAGTTTCATACCTTCGCACACTTTACAGGCTTGATGATGATTGTCATCCTGATGGTGTCCAAATGTTGATAAAATTAATAAGGGATTATTATCTAACACATCATCACTTTCAGCTTGATCAATGTACGATTCTAATGATGATATGTTTTTTTTGTCTGGTTATATCATAGTGAAATAACTTTCTTTTTCTTTGTAGTGTCTCGCCTCCAATAATTACCGTACATATAAATAAGTATATTAGTAAAAGAAAATAAATTATACCCATCATTTTTTGGGGGGGTTATTCATAAGGTTGTTTCAGAAATATATAGCGAAAGTCTCAATCTCTAAAATAAAATGTTATGCAATTATATTTAAGTGAATATATAAATATATATATAGATATAAATATATAAATATATATATATAAATACAGCGACTGCCCAGACAGGTACAAGAGGAGTGTTGTTAACGCATATGTCGACCGTGCTCTCAGCCACAGCTCAGAATGGAAGCAAGTCGACGAAGAACTCTGTAGGGTAAGGCAGGTCCTAGTCAACAACGGCTTCTCCAATGGTTTCGTCGAAGACATCATAAGAAGGAAAGTGAAAAGCCATGCAACCTCTGAAGAGACAACTAACACAACACCTATACCCCCTATTAGACTATTTTACAGGAACTTCTTTTCCACAGCTCATAAAACGGAGGAAAGGGTCCTGAAAGATATTGTTAATAGAAACGTTATCCCTACAGACAAAAATCAGAGGATACAACTGACGATTTACTATAAAACCAGAAAAACGGCCAGCCTACTCATGAGAAACTCTCCAGACACAAAACAGAACGCTTTAAAAGAGACTAACGTCGTCTATGCCTTCAAATGCCCTCTTGGGGACTGTAAGCTCCAAAAAACCCAGTATATAGGCAAGACAACAACATCTCTTTCTAGGCGTTTAACGATGCATAAGCAACAGGGCTCCATTAAGGAACATATAATCTCTTCCCACAACCAAACCATCGCTAGAGAAATCTTAGTAAACAACACAGAAATCATCGATAGATACAGCGATAGCAGGCGGCTTGACGTTTGCGAGGCACTACACATCAAGAAGTCAACACCAGCAATCAACAGCCAATTATTGCACAACTATATTCTACCCACCTCAAGACTCCGCTCCAATATACAAGCATCAAGAAATATGGACCAATAGGCTTTCTACAAACACTTCTATTCAATACCCATTGTTTCGTGTTCTATCTTGTGTTGATGAAATTAATACCCTATTAATGTCACCTCTTGTTCTGTCTTGTGTTGATGAAATTAATACCCTATTAATGCCACCTCTTGTTCTGTCTTGTGTTGATTAATGCCACATCACCCCTTCCACCTCACTCAAATGTAGATATAAAATCGGAGATGCGTAAGTTCTATTCAGTTGTGTATTTGTAAACTAAAGTCTTTGAAAATGTAATAAGTTTTACGAAACGCGCTCGTGTCGCGTCAGACTAGAAATAAAAATGAATTTTGGAGAATTGATTTTTGATTTACCTCCAACAGTGAAAAGAAATGTACGAAAGATTGAGAAAATTCGTGTTAGAATTATTAATCTTACTTTTTCGGTCATATTTAATAAAATATATATATACTATACTTTCTTTAAAATAGTAAACAAAAAGAAATGAGTTAATTATATACACACATGATAGATAATTTTTATCACATACTCGGTGAAGATTGTGTGTTAAAAGTTATTTCAACTTTGAAAGAAATATTGTTGATCTTGCCTTCGAGTTTAGTTATATGGAGTTACAGTACATAATTAAGTGAGGGGGGTGAGAAATTCATTGCCAGGTTCAATCTCTAAATGAAATGTTATACTGGGTTCCAAGGCCATATATCTACTTGGGGCAATTAAGCATCATATATTTGTTACGTATTTATTTATGAAAGTAGAGTGTATTTGTGTAGAAACAACGAAAGGTGACATAGCAGGATGTAGATGGTACCGGCGTTAGTAATCAAAGAGATAACTAATGATGACCCATAATGTCCAGAGGATATATAAAGCATTCTTCATGAATCTTACCTAACGATCTAAATTATAAATTACCAACGTAAAAATATTAGATGTTTGAGTGTTTTTTTGGCTTACTGAATACAAGGTGTTTGCTATAATTCAAATTTGTTATAACTGATAACAAATTACAACGTTAGTTGTAATTTGTTATCAGTTATAACAAATTTGAATTATAGCAAACACCTTGTATTCAGTAAGCCAAAAAAACACTCAAACATCTAATATTTTTACGTTGGTAATTTATAATTTAGATCGTTAGGTAAGATTCATGAAGAATGCTTTATATATCCTCTGGACATTATGGGTCATCATTAGTTATCTCTTTGATTACTAACGCCGGTACCATTGTAATAACATTATTATTTCCCAGGTAGGGCCTGGAAGCTACTTCAACTGGGTAGTTGTTAAGAGACTGAAAAGATTATTGAAAATATTGAGAAGAATAACTATTTATGAGAATATTGAGGATGATACTGGTGGTATTATCCTCAAATATGGGGTGGTGATGTTGCTAGCGATGGTAGTGGGTCAGAACGAATGGAAACGGGAATATACACCATCTGATCAAAGGGAAATCACCAGTTCCCTGCAAGAGAACGACCAGGAGAACCAAACACCAAGCGCATATGGGCTGATGTGACTCAGCGATACTTAGACAAGCTTTTCATGACTATGTAGACTTTGAAGGGGGGTCAAATAATAGAATCAATGACAAATAAAAAAAGAGAAGTAAGCAATTAAGAGTTAATCAGAAGCAAATTCCTTCAATATTATTATTATTATTCTCAACACACCAGAATAAAAATCAAAAGTTTGGCTCCTAAAAGTTATAAACTATTTTTTATTAAACATTTTCTTTTCTTTTTTTTATTAATTTTTACAATATACTATTTTTTCGGTAATATATACCATGTCTTTTTCAAGAACAGAGTGAGGGTTACGAAGAAATGGAATAAAATCAAAGAATTGAGCAGCATTTTCCTGGTTAACCAGTTTTTCAAATCTCGATGGTGTGGTAACATCACTGAAACCTAATATTTGATGAGCTCGGTATGGTGACTGGCTTATTAATTGACGCATTTGTGATACTGTCAGATATGCATGACCAATAAAAATACGATTGAGTTGTAAATTTTCAGACCTAATCCACATCGTATAATCCAAATTAGGGGTTACCATAATACCTAGGGCAAAACTAGCCGAAGCCTGACCAATATCACCTAGTTTCCGCTGAAATTCTTGATAATATCTATTAATACTTGTATCGCCCAAAAGGTAATGTCCTAATATATATTGAGGGGAACATGATAAGCACTGTTTATTATATTTTTCAATAATAACAATATTACTACCTAATTTAGATTTGAATTCTTTTATATATACGATAAACTTATATAACACTGAATCATATACCAGCGGAAACTCATCCAGGTCCTTGTTTCCAGTTCCATCATTTCTTGGGTTGTACAAGTCTAGCAAATGCATATTGACATTTTGCCATTTCTGTTCCTCGAGTAATTTTAAAATGTCCGTTGTTGATAAACTGGCCATCAGATTTATTATTATTATTATTTTTGAAAAATATTAAAATTTTACCTCCGTCTCCGCTGCTGGTGTCATCTAAGTCTCTCGTTCGACATTGGGAGACCCCCAAAATTTATAAGAATTACACAACAAGATGAAGATATTTGAGACGCTTTTCCAAGAAAATGAGTTGAACATGAAAGAATGTATTTATAAATACAATAAAATTTAAAGTAGTTAAAAAAAATTAAAAAAGGAGCAATGCATAATAATACATTTGACACTAACATGTTAAAGAAAAAAGAGAAAAACAAGAGGAAGAAGAAGAAGAAACAGAAAGTCTTGAATCGATGGCCTATTTCTCCTCAAAAGGAGGAATCTACAGCACCGGTGATAATGAAAAATCTTATATTAATTGCGAAAAAAACAAACAACTGCAACAACAGAAGCTAAAACAACAACAACAACAACAACTAGAGAAAGAAATAATGAACAAAATCAATACAGAAGAAAGCAGCAACAACGCATGTCATATGTCAAAACAGCAGCTGGACTCTTACCCTCCAGTGACGCATATCGTGTAAACACAGATGGTCATATGAAAAACGAAAAAAACAACCTTAATAAAGATGTTTATATTGATGATTATGATTTAGAGGAAAGAACACGCTTAGCTAGAGTAGAAAGACGTTTACAGTATATTGAAGAGTGTCTAGGTAAAAGTAACATTATCAAAGCTGAGCCAATCACGGCTCTAATATATACCCATGAAAGTGCTCAGTTTATTATAAATAAAGTTTATCATAACTGGATTAGGTTTATGGGACATGTTGCTCAGCAACTTACATCTAGAACAATTGAAAATTTATTTGGAGCTACTGATCAAGTTTTTGTTTGATGATGGTTGTCTGATCATATTCACGCTCGAACGCTCTTCCGCTCCTGACGACCCTGCTCCCCCTCCAACTTTATCAGCTGCTCCTTGAGCCCACAACATCCCTAACATGATGTAACAACCCCAGAAGGCAGCTAAGTACCCAGTGACCTAAATGTGACCGAAATATTCGACAAAACCTAACCTACTACCTCATCTCGACCTCATTAGTGTTGCTCCCTGGAGGAAGCTAACCTGACGTTTGCTGCTGCCATATCAACAAGTCTACCCCATCTGCTGCATACATCTCTGCTGCTACCATGCCAAACAATTCTAAGCTCGGCAAGGCCGTAAAGAATGATAGCACACCTATCAGGATGAACCCAACCAGCCAAGCTAGCAACAGGAATAATGCGGCTGTCTCCCCCTTAGGGGCTACCGGGGGGAGTACCGACCCTCCCTGCGTCAACAATAACAAACCTTCCCAGCTGATTGAAGCGTCGTCACTGACTCGAGCCTTACAACAGTTATGTAACCATATGGAGCAACTTAAACGAGCTGCCTCCCCATGTACTGACTTTAAGCGTCCCGCTGATAATCCATGGCTCAGATTATTGACTCAAATACATGATGACCAAAAGTCTATAATCCGAGAGCAGTCGGACCTGATAATGAAGCTTCAGAGTGATGCTTTGGCAATGCACAAGGCTAACCAAGATCTGTCTGCCAGAGTCGGCCACCTCGAACATGAATTAAGCTCTCTTCAGACTTCGGTTACTAACTTTAAACCAGCAGAAACCTCTAAGAAGCAAGAAGAGATGTTACAAAAGTTAGAGAACCACTTTAACTCCCTACAACAGCAACACACTGCAACCCAAGACGAATCAGACCAACTTAAGCTCCTTGATTCTGTCATCATCTCATCACAGGATTTTCCCCATGAAACTGACAGAGAAGACTGTACTGCCATCGTGATCCAGGAATTGCGTGCTAAGTTGAATTATTCAATCGAAGCAAGAGACATTAAGTCAGCTTATAGAGTGGGTACCAAATCATCTGGTGCAAACAACAGAAGGATACGCGTGAAGTTAAATAGCTGCTCCCGCAAGTCAGACCTTATCACTGCTGCAGTCGCTATGAAATCCAAGGTTTATGTGAACGAATGTCTTACCAGATTCAGACAAAATCTCTTGTTTAAACTACGTGGAATTCGCAATAGATCCACTGCTATTAAACATTGTTTTGTGCGCGATGGTAAAATAATAGCTAGGAAGACTGACTCTGGAAAAACTTATGTCATAACCACTGAAGCACACCTCACTTCTTTCCTGGATGACTGTGGGATATCAGCTGAATAACCAGAACATAATTTGTTGTCTCACATACAACCAAAGTGTACTCAAGCTCTGCCTTTCCTTTCCAAAGGTGTTTATTTTTATTTTTATTTTAATTTTTACTTTATTTTTTGTTTGTCATCTTTGCCTGTTTTATACTCTTAATTATTTGTTCTTAGTTAATCCCCTTGTCACTAAACCTAGGGCTTTTTATTACCCTGTTAATTAACCATTACTAAGCTAATTATCTTCAAGATCATTTTTTTTTATGATTATTATTTTTCTTATTATTTTTTATTTTTTACATTTATATTGTCAGTCTCTACTGATTTTTTGTGTTTTATTTTATGTAACTTCTGTGTCCTCCCTGGCTATCTATTGGATCTTTATTTTACTTTTAAATTGTTACTATTTTATTGTATCTGCTCTTATTCTTGTGTTTTGCTTTATCGTGTATCTTGTATCGTGATCCCTCTGCATCTCTATGCACACTGATATTGATCCTGATCAAAATCTTCTGTCTCATATCTATACCAACCAGCACATTGATCATCATTATTGCAAGTATTTCACAGCACACCAGGCTAAAAACAAACTCCAAAATAGCACCTATCTATCAGTTTATAACCAAAATGTTAGATCACTTGGTAAACATTTTGACGATTTAAATGCACTACTCACAGCACTAGGTACTAACCTATCGTTCATTATTTTAACAGAAACTTGGCTAAATAAAGACTATACCCAACTCTACAACTTAGCTGGTTATAAAGCCATTCATAACTGTAGGCCTAATAAAAAAGGTGGTGGCACAGCTATATATTACCGAGATACATTTATCTGCAACAGTGTTATTAGTGACAGAGATGACTACTGTGAATATACTTTTGCTCAGTTTACAATTAAATCCCTTAAATCCTCTTTGACTATTGGAGCCATCTATAGATTTCCTAATACTAACATAGCTTCTTTCTCAGACAACCTAAGGAATCTTATTATAAACAACAATCTCAACAAAAACCACATCATTCTGGGAGGAGACTTTAATATTGACCTGGGTCAACAAAATTGCTCTCAAGTTGACTATTTCCTTAACAGCATGAACTCCTGTATGCTAATCCCCACTATCACCAAACCTACCCGAGTCACTCAAACATCAGCCACTACCTTGGACCACATATGGACAAACATAACAGCTCCCCTTGTATCTGGTATAATCTACGACAGAACAACTGACCACTATCCTACCTTTCTCATAGCGAACATGGACATAACACCACCAAAAAGCAAGAAACTTTCATTTAGGCTACACAGTGAATCAGCTTTAGACAATCTTACAGAGGCACTTCACAATATTAACTGGGATTCTGAATTCAATAATACCCATGATATAAATTCATTAGCTAACCTCTTCCTCTCCAAAACTCTAAGCCTCTACAACCTTCATTGTCCCCTTCTTACAAAGCAAGTAACTGACAAAAGATTAAACAATCCATGGCTCACAAGTGGCATTCTCAACTCAATCAACAAGAAACATGAATATGAGAAGAAAGTTAGGATTGGCCTAGTTTCAAAGGAAGTAGCTAAAAGGTACTCATCAATGCTTACCAGTATCATAAGAAAGGCAAAACTTGCATATTATGTGAATAGATTCAATGAAGCAAAAGGCAACATGAAAAACACTTGGAAAACTATCTCTAGTATCCTAGGAACTAAACAACACTCACATGACCAAATAAAACTCTACAAGGATGGGGATATACCGTCAACTGATTTAGAAATGGCAAATGAATTTAATAGTTTCTTTTCATCGGTTGGTGCTAATCTTGCCAGTAAAATCCCACAGACTCAGACACATATTAACACATATCTCTTAGGCAGCTATCCAAACTCTCTTCTCCTTTCACCAATCAGCCCGGCAGATGTTGTGTCCATCATACATTCTCTAAAAACCAAGGCAGGGAACACGAGTGAAATTCCGTCCATTGTGTACAAGAGAGCCTCCCATGCCCTTGCCCCACCCATAGCACTACTGTTCAACAAATCTATAGAGTGTCACACCTTCCCTGATATCCTCAAAAAAGCAAGAGTAACGCCAGTCCATAAAGGAGGCAATCCGGCGGACATAAACAATTATAGACCAATATCAAATCTACCCATTCTATCAAAAATATTTGAAAAAATTATTTACAAACAGCTCTATTCCTACCTCATAAAATTCGACATACTCAGCCCCTGCCAGTTTGGCTTCCGGTCCCAAAAGAGCACCAATGATGCAATCATTAGTCTCCTTGACGTTATCTACTCAGCCCTTGACAAAAATGAGTTTCCGATTGGACTCTTCATTGACCTAAGAAAAGTCTTTGATACTGTTAATCACAACTACCTCTTACTTAAACTCCAGCATTATGGAATCCGAGGCCTTGCCCTTGACTACATCCGATCCTATCTTAGTGACAGACACCAATATGTAACCATCAATGATACAACTTCGTCCACTCTACCAATTACCGTTGGAGTGCCACAGGGCAGCATCTTAGGACCTCTTCTATTTCTTATATATATAAACGATCTGCCTAATGTCTCTAATATTCTCAAACCTATACTGTTTGCTGACGATACTACTCTTATCTATTCAAACCTCAACCCACATACACTAAATAATGTTGTGAATAATGAATTAAAAAAAGTCCACTTATGGATGTCAACGAACAAACTAACATTAAACATCGAAAAGACTTACTACATCTTATTTGGAAGCAAATCATCAAATGCAATTCAGCTACAGATAGACAACATTAACATCAGTAATAAAGATGATGGCAAGTTTCTTGGCCTATTCCTAGACAAGAGACTCAACTTCAGCACCCACATTCAACACATAACTAAGAAAGTCTCTAAGACAGTTGGTATACTCTCCAAAATCAGATATTATGTTCCTAACTCTGCTCTCCTCTCACTATATTATGCACTAATTTACCCCTATCTTAATTATGGTATCTGTGCATGGGGGTCTACCACTGCAAACCACCTTAAGCCCATCATCACACAGCAAAAATCTGCTATCAGAATGATAACTAACTCAGCTTTCAGACAACACTCAGCTCCCTTGTTTAAATCCCTAAACTTGCTAAATATTAACTCCCTCCACACATTCTCTTGTGTCAACTACATTTACAAAACCCTGTTCTTAAATGCAAACCATGCTCTGAAACTCTCCCTGGACAGATGTAATAGGACCCATTATCACCACACCAGAAATAAATATCTCTTTGATATCCCCAGGGTCAAACTTAATCTGTGTAAACACTCTATGCAAATTAAGGGACCTAGTCTATGGAACTCACTCCCTAGTGAATTGAAAAACTGTAAAACTTTTGCCTTATTTAAAAGCAAAACCAAAAAGTACCTAACTTCATCTTCTTAGTTTCCTACACTGAGCTTTAAATTTGCTCTGTACCTAGTGTTACCCAATCTCCTAATTTTTATGTAATTTCAAACAACCTTATCATTGTGTTCATTGCTGTCTTCTTTTATGTGCTAGCCATATGCTGTATTGTGACTACCAATTTTTTTGTCAACTACCATTCAAGCTGTCATTGCAATCAATCTTAGCTACCTATGTGCTTTAATATACTGTACCTACAATTTTCTCTCATCTTTTTTTTCATTTCATGTAATCTGTTATCATTTTTTGTCTATAATTTTGCAAGTATTTACCTCCTTAAAATTTTCTTAGATTAAGGACCTGCCCGAAACGCTGTGCGTGCTAGTGGCTTTACAAGACTGTAATTACCATATTTGTATCCTCACATTCCTTATGTACATTCTTGTATATGCATAAATAAATAAATAAATAAATAAAAATTGGTTTGAAAATAAAAAAATATCAAGATCACCCCCAGTAAATTATCTCTGTCGATTTCGAGGAGAGTAGAATGGAAATAAATACTGAAATTTTGAATTTGGCATTAGAGGGTAATCGATATCAAAGTGGAAAACTCCTCCATCCTCAAGATTGTGAGTAAATTAATCTTTACTTTGACCATATTACTAATAATGTGTAAATTGTTTATTCAATAAATGAATTACAAAGCATTTATAAAACAATTATAGATGATGACAAAAATTCATTAAACAAGAATAATGACCGGTCTCTGGTAAGTGGCTTAGATGCCTACAGTTTGGATATGCCTGGAGCAGATAAGCAATATAAAGTGTTAGGTTCACATCGCATTTTATATAACACATTTGTAAATGTGTCTAATGGAGAAATGTTCAACACTAGTCTACAAGGAATGAGAATGTCAGCTCTTAATATTTGTGTTATTATCGTCCATGCTATGATTAATTTAAAATGCTTACTCGAGAAACATACACTGTCCACTGAGAAAATGCGGCACTCTAACAAACATTTCATTGAGGAAATAATAAAACATATACCAACAACATTATTTGGTCATCCAATGTTACCTTGTTAGACAATTAAGTAAATAAATTATTTAAAATATATAAATAAAATTTAAACACATTGAAATACAATGTCGTGGAATATGAGTACAAATCAAGTTTTGTCATATTTTCCTTCTTATATAACTACTACTAATGATGCTTCTAATGATACTACTGCAACTACTAGTGATATTAATACTACTCCTATTACTACTGTTACTGCTAGTGATATTAATAATACTACTAGTAATATATTGTCACCAGTAAACAACGATGATAATAATAGTAATAATTATTTTAATAGTAAAAAGAGCTTAGATACTTTAGATTTTTCTCAAGATATGTTTGTTTTTTAAATATGTACGATATCTTAATGAGGAAAAGAGGGCACCTGTTCTTCTCGTTTTTGATTTTGATAATACATTAGCTGTATATGATGAACAACAACATTTGCAATTGAATTGGTCAGATAGTTTTCCTTCAGTGTACACACGCCCATTCTTATATGAAATGTTAGATTATATGAAAGCCACCAACAAACATAATATTCTTATTTTATGGTCGGCAGGGAAACGATCATATATCAAAAATGTTTTAACACTATTGAACATGTGTCAATATTTTACTCATATTCTAACGTATTATGACTGTGTTTTATCCAAAAATAAATATGGTGTTAGTAAGTCATACAAATATATAGTCAATAAATACCCTAAATATTCAGATATGAGAGCAATACTGATAGATAATTGGGCTGTTTATAATGCAATAGGAAGAAAAAAATGAGTTATGAGACAGAGACAAATGATGATGATGGAACAGTCAAGCAGCAATATAGTCGCCTGATATCTATCAAACCTTATACAATACGTGATGTGGTGAAAGAATTTAGAGCTTTCAATATACCCCCTCATCAAATAAAAAAATAGATACTTTTATTCTCTCTAAAGGTTTAAATGGAAAAATAGATGATAATAATAGTAGCCAAAGAACAAAACCCCCGCCTTAGGGAAAGTTAACCAAGTGTCTGCCTTATGGTGACACAGCTCTCTTATCCTTAATATGTTTCTGTGAAAAAGAAATCTTTGGGACAGTAACATCGACTATAGAAACCAAAAAAAAGATACAATGTGACTACTTTGTCATTTCATGTGAAAACGATCAGTTACTATTAATAAATAAACAAGAAGCAGAAAATTCTCATGTAAACAGTAGACAATGTCGTCCTCTCACATGGGTACAAATTTTCTCACTATAAGAATAAAATTATCTGTATTTCGATATTATGTCTTCTTATTTCTTTAATACTTATTAACTACTTTCATCATCTTCACTTTCGTCCATTGGTATATTATGTATGAGTTGTTCTATCAACTCA